>NC_056744.1:720424068-720724068 GCF_019279795.1 Protopterus annectens
TTATGTAACACTTTTTCTGGGAGAGCTCACAAATGTATGACATTCAGAAGAAAAACTATGACATTATATAGATGGATTCTCTTAGGCCTCCTGCAGTTCCTCCCATTTTGGAAGTTTGTCTGAACACCTTTGCATCTTCTTTTCAAACTCCCGAGTCTCAGAAGCCTTTTCCTAAAAAACAGGTTCTGCGAAGTTCCTAAGGCTCAAAAATTTTTGTACAAGAACCCTTCAAAGTATTTTGGTTTCTGCTGACCTAATAATTTAATTCCGTTACCTTCTGGCAACAATAGTAGAGCCATGGACAGGTACAGTAAGATGCATGTCTGCCACCTTAGCTTTCAGGGCTATTAATTACCAAACCCATATGACTAGGCAAATGCTCACTCTTCTGGCTGCCTGTTGGGGGTGTATTGGCTTGCATGCCTGAGTTTGATGCTAAGACTTTTGCTTGTCCTTGCTGGGTTCTGCTCCCCAAATAATTCATTATTCAATCTAATGCAGCTGTGATGCCTCCTCTAGGACAGTTAACTCAGGGTCAGTCATTAGGAGGTATTCCTGGCTTAGGGCTGCAATCTCTGCTTGGATGTGAAGGTGAAATTATTTGATTCTCTCATAGATGCTCAAAACCTGTTTGGATCTGCTGCTGCAGAACTTTTTAAAGCTTTGCAAGACAAAGATAAGGTCATGCAAGGCCTTGAACAAAATATTCCTTTCATATATCAACAAATTTCAGTGAAATTACACCTGTAAGCCATCTCTTGTGGGTAGGATCATATGCAACCCTAAAAGGATAAAAGACCTCCTATCTGAGTTTTTCCTAAGAAATCTCAGGTTTTAGGGGACAGAAGTCTTCTTTTCCAAACAAAATGGCTTCTACTTAAAAATCCTCTTTCCCAAAGGTTAACTGTGTCTTTTCCATTTGGCAGCAGATCACTAGAGACTGTTGTTTTTTTCAGTAATTCACAAAGGTTATTTCATGGTATGGAAAGGGATTCCTTAACCTCCTCCTTCCCAGTTGACTTATTTTCCTTTTCTTCTGGACCTCTTGGCTGAGGGTACTATTCAGCCAGTGTCTCCTTGCTAGACCGGTAAGGGTTTCTACTAAAGGATGTTTTTAGTTACCAGAAAGGAGAGCTCTTGGAGGACCATTCTAGATGTCTCCTGTCTCAATACCTTTCTTAAAGTGCCTTCTTTCAAGATGTTGACTATCCAGTCTCATGTTTCCTCTGCTTCATCCTCAGGCTTATCTTGTGTCCCTGGGCCTGAAGGATATATATCTCTATATTCTTGTACACCCTCTTTTCAGTAAGTAGTTATGGGTTTCTATCTCTTCCATAGTTCTCAGTTTTGTAAAAAAAAAAAAAAAAATGGTGCTGTGGAAAAAAACAACATATCTAGAATTGGTCATAACCATTTGCAGATTCTAACACTGTTTAGTGTTTATCCTATTTGGACAACCTGATTCAAGCCCCATCTCCACAGCTTCTTTGCAGAACCTCAAATTTACAATATTGCTGCTTCCCAGCATGGGCTTCACTGTCAGTCTCAAGAAGTACAGTCTGACTCATTCGCAGGGCTAGGTTTCCCTGTGATGCCAAGCTTCAGATCATTACTGTGCTGGCTTTTCTTCCTCCTCCCAAGGTATTCTCTGATAGCATTCTTCAGTCCCCTTTTCTTTTTGCAGGTGATCTTGGCAATATAATTTCTTCAAGTCGTGGGGTTGATGGCATCCACTAGTGCAATGATTCCTTTTACCAAACTCCATATGCAGAAGTTTCAGTGATATCTAAAGACAATTTGGCTGCAGCATTGTCACTGTCTGGACTTTGATGCAAGGCAAAAGAGGGATGTGAAAGGAAGTTCTATTAAAATCCAGACCCTTTTCGATTTCATCCCCCAACTCCGGAGCTGTTTATAGATGCTTCACATCTGAGCTGGAGGGCTTGTTCCAACAACATCATGGTTCGAGGTCTGGTCTCCACAGCAGCTGGAAGAGCATATCAACATCAAGCATCAAGGAAATGACCAGTCTTGTACTAGCTACTTACGTTCTGCATTCCCTTTGGACTCCAGGTCCTCTCAGTGTTTTCACAGACAACACCACTGCTGTGGTACATAAGCGGGGGGGGGGGTACAGTTGTGTAAAATCTTACCATGACAGTAGATGTCCTTCTCTTCACTGGTGCAGTATTCCTCACATAAGGGATCTCTTGCCAAGGATAGCCCAGTGTCTGGCCAGTATACTAAAGCCTTTAGTATTTATAGGCACCGTATGTCACATGTCTGCTCCCCATTCAAGGCGTAGGGCATAAAGGTGATGTACAAAGACACACACTTCAGAACTGAAAAGCCCCAGAAGGAACAGAATTTCCTTGACAAGCAGGAGCATGTGCATTCAGAAGAAGAAAATAGGCAGGAACCCCCTGCCCAGGAGGGCAAGAAGAACAGGTTAGAGTAGAGAGGGCAGGTGGGAGGAGCAAATACTGCAGTCATGAAGAGAAGGACATCTACTGCTATATTAAGATTTTACTCAACACTACTATATCCTTCCATATCACTGTTGTAGCATATCTTATGAAAGGAAGAGTACAAAAGCGCAAGAGAAAACCTGGGAGGAGGATGGCACTGAATAGCCCTCAAGAAACCCATGCAGGATTGCCCTAGAAAGCCAGCTCTAACCCTGGGAATAACATCAACTTTTAATGCTTAGTGAATGCATGGACAGAAGACCAAGTAACAGCCACAAGGATGGAATTGATATCCAGCTTTTTGAAAAAAGTACCAGAGGAAAGCAACAGCTGTAGTAGAGAGAGTCTTTAGTGATGAAGAAAAACAGTTACCATGAAAAGAATAACAAAAATGGCTTTAGAAATCCAGAAAGAGATGGTGTGTTTAGAAACCGCTAAATCCAAAGACCTGGGATGAGAAAAAAACAAAAACGGAAAGGTGTTCAGATTTGCGAATAACTTCATTTTTTATACAAATTATATCTGATCTGCCTGTGTTAAGTCTAAGGTGTGAACAAACTTCACTGGCTAACTGCAGAGAAGAAAAAAAAGAAGGCAAGTTTATAAACCACCTTGGGCATAAAAGAAGGAATCTGATGTCCTTTTCATTCTTCCTCAATGTATGGATTTGGATCCAAATCGGCCACTGATTCCAGACATAGAGTCCAGCTCTTGAACTCCTCCCTCTACTCATAATGCTGTATTGCATCCCCAAAGCCTCAAATTTCATTTGCCGCCATTGCAAACAGATGCAGATTTCCAAGATCTTGAGCGGTGACTGGTTTAACGACTTATAAAACTGTTATTGTTGTTTTCTGTTTCCTTTTCGATATTGATCTATTTTTCCAGTACATTATCTGGGTCTAATTTAGATCACCGAAAACTAAAACTTAAAATCTCAAGCACTCACATGAGTGAAAATGCAGGTATTCGAAATCGCTATTGTGGGGGGCTGCACGCCCCCTGCTAAATATATATTTCAACTTCAAGATCGCACTACAGTGAGGCAAGGCCAAATATCCCGATCTCCACTGTACTGTGATCCAAAAAAATGAATATTGAATACCTGCATTTTCGGTCATGTGAGCACTCGAGAAGTTTTCTGCGATCTAAAGTACACCATATTATCCTCCCCCTCAGTTTCTCTTGCTGGCTTTAGGGCATTTCTTTCCTTTTCTGATACTGTAGTTTGGTAGTATCTGATTACACTTGCTGGTGTTCTTATTTACTAATTTTTTGGGTATTTCTTGCTTACCATAGTTGGTAGGAGAATTTCTTTTATTTTCTGGTTTCTGTTAAAAAAAAAAAAAAGAAAAAGAAACCTGTTTACTTTGTGTTTTTCTGTGTTTTACGATGAGTATGAATTCTGTTTTTTCAGATAGTGTTTTTTTTTTACAGTTATGTCGGAAAACCCACTTTTCAAAAAGTGCACTTCTTGTGGGCATTGTCTAGGGGCTGATCATCTGGAAAAAGCATATGTAAAATATATTCTACTTTCAACCTTAGGGCTTTAGTGAATCGACATAATAAACTGATCCTAAGAGGTCTTCTGCCTTCCATGTTAACTTCAGGTGCTCAAATCCCCTTCAAATACAGCAAGTCCACTCCTTTGGAGCATAGGAAGCACTTCCGTCCAAAGTCCTCTAGGTCTTCCTCGGAGCCTCCAACAAAGACAATGAAATTATCAGATTCTACAGTGTCAGATCCTAAGGCTTGTCAGTCTGATCTGAAGACTTCTTATCCTAAGGCTTCAACCACTGTAATCACCATTAGTCCAACAATGATACCCTCTGATCTTAAATAGGGTTCTGCTTATAAGAATACTATTCCTGAGTGCACTACCAAGCCAGTATTACCTACCCCGCCTTCAAGGTTGTTTCAAACCCCCAAGAAGCATTCCCTCCTTTCACTTCTTCCTCTAGATCTTCCTGGAGCTTGTTGGAAGCAGGCTTTGATAGGATGATGCAAAACTTTCTCAGAGCTCAGATCCAGATGGGAGACTTACCAGCTCTCTCCCCTGCCAGATCCGTGATTATGACAGCAACCTCTAAAGCTATTTTCTCTACTCCTCCGATTGGTCCTGTGGTTTTGGAGCCCCAAGATCTGAGAGCCTTAACATCCAGTGTCAGATCTGAGGAAAGCTTCTTCCTGTGCTCAGACTATATCCTTGGCTAGTTCTGTCCGATACTGTCTGATCAGAACGGGTCTCAGAGCTGAAGTGTCTACATCCAGTCCTAGGGGATAAGAAGCTCAGCTGATTTTGTTGGATTCATCCCTTCCTCTTGGAGCTTTTGCCCTGGACATTTCTGATCTGGTTCCACCTCTGAGGCATTTATCCAAAGAGGTCTGGACCTGACTTCTGTGAAGGCTGCCAGCCCAGCTAACTAGAATTTTGTGATAATTCAGTGTCATTTTGTGAATATTAATATGATCCATAGGCTTGTTTTACAAATGTAAGAGAATTATATGTTGCGTGTGTATTACACTACTGGTGCAGAAGTGTGTGTTAAACTGTATGTTATGTGCTGAGCTTCAAGAATGTAACCACAGTGTACCCTGCTGGAAAAGAACAGAGTTAACTTGGAAACTCTAAGAAAATAAGTGAATTGTTTATGATGGTGTTTAACTCAATTAGGAGACAGAATGTCTACAGATAGAAATTCTTTCTACTGTCTGGAAAGAGAAATAAGTACAAGTTTAAAAGGTAAAAATGTTTAACTGTTTTATAACTTCCATTTCCAGACAAACCTGAAAAATAAGTATTTTTGACACAGACGTGACAAAGAATGATATAATCTGAGATAACCCAGCAGAAATGTTTGGTAGTAACTTAAGAACTATCTCAGAGGGTGCGTCTGCATTTTGTATTTGTCTTTGGATCTGACAACATCCTCTCATCAGCAGTTGTCTAGCTCTGTAAGTAAGACTTCGATTACAGTGATTTCTCTTAGAGATAGGAACTAAGATTAGTTTAGATGCTTTCTGTATTTATGTGAGACTGTCATGCAATGTTGTTTTAAAATATTTCCTGTGATTCTGAACTCTGTTGTCACTGTGTTCCATTATTGAGTATTATTAAATATATTTAAACCTTTTAATTATGACTGGTTTGTTTTAGATGTTTAAGCTCTTAGAGTATTTGCATATGTATTTGGTGACACTGCACAGGCCACTCTTAAATAGCCTTAGTCTTGGACACACTTACCATTTGAATAATAGTAACATTACACAGAATTGGTCACCCTTTGGGAAGAGCCTTATAGTAGCTGATAAGAGTGGTTGGTAGCAGCTCGTACTGTCTTATAGTATGGGCACAAGGAGGCATAGCAAGTGAGCCTGTGCCAGCCTTCCCCAGGAGTGTCTGTGTGTTTGTATATAAATCCTGTGTGTGTGTGTGTGTGTGTGTGTGTGTGTGTGTGTGTGTGTGTGTGTGTGTGTGTGTCAGCTACTTGGGCAGGGACACATAACACTGGTTGTGCAGAGAGGGTGCTGGAGGTTTTGGCTTGACCACTCGGCTGAGATCTTAACAATATAGCTATGCCAGTGGGGAGTCTTTTTGGGGATCTGGAGAAATAGGGAGAAACCAGCCCCAGACTGACTGTGATTTCTATGTGCTGTTAAGGGGAATTGTAGTTTACTGTGTGTGTACTTGTCATCCTCCCAGTGTGCACATCCTTCACTGGTGCTAGTGGTGAGGATTTATTTATTTTATTTATTTATTTAACATTTGTTAACCAGGAAAGTCCGACATAGAACAAAGCCAATTTTCAGCAGAGGCCCGAGGAGAAACACTCCAGACGCATGTCTTTATAACATGGGAGGAAACTGGAGCTCCCGGAGGAAACCTACAGCAGGGAGGACATGCAGACTCCACACAGAAGGCACTCCAGCCAAGAATCAAACCAGAGAACTTCTTGCTGCGAGGCGACAACGTTACTGCTGCACCACTGTGCCACAGGATTGAGGCTGTTTGATTACTGGGCCAGTGCAGGGGCATCACATATTAATTGTTTGGCAGTGGTGGGATAGCCACATCACATATTAATTGGCTTGTAGTAGTGTGGATATTGAATTCCTGTAACTTGTGTACAGTGATCACTGAAGGTTCCTGTACTCTTAATCGGCCATGCAGTGAACATTCAGAGTTCATATCACAATTATTTTATTTATTTATTTATTTTTTGTTAGCTTAATCAGGGAGAGCAGGCATGGTAAGCTGACAAGGAGCCAGTTAGCTGAGATGTGCCAGGCTAAAGGACTGGTGCATGCCAACCTGCCTAAGGCAGAGATGATTGCAGCTCAAGTTACAGCTGCATCAAAGAATAGCAACCAGGAGGACAATCAGACTGGACGTGGGGATGTACAACTCTCAGAGAATGGACAGCTCAGCCTTTCCACAGAGGACTTAAAAATCCATCTAGAGTTAGAGACTTGAGCTAGAGGGCTAGTGTTTGGAAATAGAGGCAGCAGAGAGACTAAGATGTCTACAGACTGAGGAAAATGAGAAACTGCTATGCCTGGCAGCTGAGGAGAAGGAGAGGCAGAGGCAACATGAAAAGGAGATGCTGACTCTTCACCAGAGTCATGGAAGTAATGGGGAAGGGAGTAACCGAACCCCAGAAGCAACAAAGGTCAGTAAATTTCTTCCACAATTTACAGAGGGGGGTAATTTTGATAGTTTAATTCATATGTTTGAGAGGGTGTGTAAACGTTATGATGTTGATCAAGGGCTCTGGGTGTGGTTCCTGACCCCCCCCCCACTCCATGGTAAAGCTGTAACTGTTCTTTCCAAACTGTCTGATAATGACTGCTTAAATTATAATGTAAAGAATTGTTTGCTAGAATTTAAGTTAACACCTGAAGCTTGTAGGAAAAAGTTTTGTGATCATAGATTCAAGGCAGATGAAAGGGTGTGTGAATATGTCGCTGAACTAAGCACTTATTTTCATAGGTTGGTGAGTGGATGTCAGGTCACCATTTTTGAAGGGCTGGCAGACTTTTGGTGGAACAAGCCCTTGGCAGTTTGCCTGCAGACAGGAGTATCTGGTTAGCTGATAGACAAAACTTACTGTAAATGAGTTGGGGAAGAAGGGAGACCTATACCTAGCAAGCAGGGCATCCCTGCACAGTAAAGGGACACCCTGTGCTGCTCATGGGTCTAAGGGAACCCATGGTGGGCAGCCCAGACTGCCCAAACAGAATCTGCCAGTAGCAGGAGAAGTCACTAGTCCAGGTACGTCCAGGACGTAGGGTTAAATGTTTTAAATGAAACCAGTGGGGCCATGTAGCATATAGATGTCCACAGAGGCAAGGTGGGGAACAAAAGGTTGGAGAGCCAGTAAGTGGGAATGACAAAATGCCAATAGTAGGTTGTCTTGAGACAACGAGGGTACCAAACTACCACCCTCCAGATATCGGGAATGATTTTGATAATGCAGTACCATATGTGCATGCAGTTATATGCAGTCAGGCTTGGAGACAAGCATGTGGCTCTGGTAGCCTGGGGGAGACCCACACAGACCACACACTTGCAGCCAGAACTGGTAACGTGGTTACTCCAGGGAGGGAGCTATCCTGTAGCAGTGGTACTGAAGGTGAGCCTCAGCTGCTTGTGGGTACTGATGTTCCCTTGGACAGAGTGACTGCAAGGGCAGAGGTGAGTAGTAGTACCCAGGGTGACAGTGAGGCACCGCTGTCAGAGTATACCAGACTTCCTGTGGAAGGGGAGCTGGAAAGGGTTACAAAGAGAGAGTTGAGACAGGCTCAGCTCTCAGACCCTACATTACAAGGCCTGAGGGAGGTAGCTAGTGAGGCACCTGATTCTCAGGGGAAGGGAGAATCTGTATACTGAAACAAAGGATTACTGTATAGAATGTGGACCCCTGAGGGGGAGATCTAGAAGGGGGGAGAGAATACAGCAGTTGGTAGTGCCTAAACCCTATTGTGTGGCACTTCTAATCATAGCCCATGATATTCCCGTCTGACACTTCTAACCATAGCCCATGATATTCCCTTTGCTGGTCACATGGGCATAAAATGTACAGAGAGACATATTATGCAGAACTTCTATTGGCCTGGGATTTCCAGAGATGTAACAGGGTACTGCAGGACCTGTGAACAGTGCCAAAAGATAGGCAAGGTAGGAGATAAGGTGAAAGCTCCTTTGATGCCTTTGTCTGTGATTGAGGAGCTATTTTATAGGGTAGCTATGGATATTGTGGAGCCTCTGAGTATCCCAAGTTCCACAGGGAAAAAGTATGTCCTAGTGGTAGTAGATTATGCTACCAGATACCCTGTGGCTATGGCTGTGGCTGTGTCCTCCATTGAGGCAGAAAAGGTGGCAAAACTTTTGTTGGAGATTTTCAGCAGGGTAGGTTTCCCAAAAGAAATGCTGACTGACAGAGGTGCCAATTTCATGTCAGACCTGCCGACTTGTCTGTGGAAGTACTGTGGCATGAAGTACCTAAAGACCACCCTGTACCATCTCCAGACTAATGGCATTGTTGAGAGGCTAAACTCTACACTCAAGATGATGCTACGGGCATACACTCAAGATGATGCTACGGGCATTTGCAGACCAGTTTAAGAGGGATTAGGACAAATATTTGCCCCATCTGTTGTTTGCTTACAGAGAGGTTCCTTAGGAATCCACAGGTTTTTCACCCTTTGAGTTGTATGGCCATATGGTGAGGGGAGACCTCTAGATTTAATTTGAGATGAGTGGGAGGGTAAGTGTGAATCTCATATGGATTCTGTTGTGGCATATTTATTTATTTATTTAAGTTTGATGACAGGGGAAGTCCACTGGGCCAAGAAGAGCCTGTTTTCAGTGGAGGCCCGGGGAGAAAAGCTCCACAATAATTGCAAGTTACATTTCACTTGTTACAAAAGGAAATAGTTTATACAGCTAATTAAACATTTACAGATAAGCTGTATGATATTGCAATTGGCTTGTCACAATGTTACAAAAATGAAAAGATATAATTCAATGCAGACATTTCAACATTTACATAAAGTGAATGTTTTTGTTATAAGTTTAATTGTAGGTTTAACATTTTAAAATATATAGCTACTAGCCATTAGTAGGTTAGGAAAATATGCATGGAGAGGGTAATAGGATATTTGAGACTGGAGAGTATAGTGTAATAGGTGTTGGAGAGAAAATTGGTTTTTGGTAGGGGAAGGATTGTTTTGGGTGGGATGAAGTAATAGTAGAGGTAGTTGGATGAGTCAGTGCAAGGTGGAATGAGGGGGGGGGGGTTAAGTTGGAGCGTGGCAAGGGCATTCCCATTTGGAAGATGAGAGAGTAGCTGAGATTTGAAATTTGTATAGGTTGGTAGGTTGCATAGGTGGGTGGGGAGAGGGTTCCACTGTTTCTCTAAGGAGTAGGATAGCAGTAGATGGCCAGGAGGTCGTGCAAGTTTGTGGACCTGAAGGAGATTTTGGTTTTTGGATCTGAGTGAGCAGTTGGAAATGAAAGATTTTAAGGACGTAGTAAGAGCTGGGCAGTTGGCTGTTTTAAAGCTGAGCTTGTGGGCAATGGTGAGTTGTAGGTAACTGAGATAGTTGGGTAGTTCAAACCAGTTGAGGGTAAGGAGGGAGTGGCAGTGGTGGGATGAGTTTTTTAAATTGGTTGCAAATTTGGAGATCTTGTGGTAGCATGATTCAAGTTTGGACCAAAGACCAAGATGGAGATTGGTGAAAAGAGGGGTACCATACATAATTGTTTTTTTTTCAAAAAATTCTTTATTGTAATTTTCAAAAATGTACAATTGCAATAAAACAAAACATTCAAAAATATAAGACAAAAACAACATACAACCTATATACAATATATACAAAAGAAATCACTTCCAGAGCCCAGTTTTGTACTAACAACTTATTCTGGAGTGAGAGAAAGAAAGAAAAAGGGAACCTTTATGGTGGATATTATTAGTAGGGGGGGAAATATATACTAAGACCTTTACTAAGGATATATTAATCTGAGATCATTTTACAAAGAGAGAGATATAAAAGGGTCACTGTTTATATGAGTTTAAATAACACTTCATTATTGACTTTTTGAAAAAATAATTATTACACTTCTATATTAATATTTTTATCTCTTGAAGTCCAACAAGTATTCCCAATACTCTAGGTAATATTTACGTTTTGTAGTTACATATAGTAGTTTGTGAGCTGTGATATACTTTATTGTTGAATTGCTAAAACCTTCCCACGAAAGTGGGGATGCATGGGTCCAGTTCTTTGTAATATAGAATTTGACAAGAGCACATATAGTAATGAGGACATACTTAAAGATTTTTGGAAATTTATTTACATTAATGTGCAGTATAGCCATTTCCCATGATAGTGCTTTTTTGGTAGCCCATTTTTTTCTAATCTTGCCCTTAATGAACACCACAGATTTGAAACTTTACTACATTCCCACATAACATGGAGAATGTCTGCTTGTTGATTAGTGCAGTGAGGATATTTAGGAGAGTATATGGAATTAAATTTACTGAGTTTTTGAGGGATGAAATATGCGTCATTATTAATCATAAGTTGGGTGTAAAGCAACATTTTCAATGGAGTGAATTTGACCATATTTTCAATGGCATCCTTTTTTTCTTGTTCAGTAATTTGTACGTTTTTCTTTTGCCAGTAAGGGGAAAATATAATATGATTCTGGTATTTTATATCTATTATAATTTTATAGACTCTAGAAAATGTTTTCCCCTTGATTGCTAGGTTTTTTAGAATTAACTGAGACAAGTTGGTGTCTTGTTTATCGAAATTATCAGGTGGAAATTTAGTGTTTACAAGGTATCGATGAGAGTTAAGAATGCTTACATATTTCTTTGGGAGATTTAGATTCAATGTTCTTCGTGTTTCACTGTTGCAGTCATTACATTTGGGTTATCTGCTTGCAGTAGCCCTCAGTCGGCCTGATTAAAAAAGTCTTGGGTCCTACGTCAGTTGCTGTCTCTTCTTGTGACATCAGATCGTCGGGGGGTATAAAACATGCAGCTGACGTCATTACATCAGTCTTTCTTGCCGTGCGGTGCCTGAAGCAGAAGCAATTCACAAGTGCCGGTCGGCCGACTCCTGAAATTTTCGTTGTCGAGTTTCAGAACTGAAGTCTTCAACTAAAAGCTAAGTACCCCATTGGGGAAACTTTTTCTTGCTCTAAACCGATGTCAGTAAAAGTAAATAATTACATTTCTTGTGGAAAGCAAATACCTCATAAAAGATTTTAATTCATACTGTATTCCTTGTCTAGGCCCTGACGACGACGTACCTCGCTTTTGGTTTTGTGCCTTATTTAAACCACAAACTATCTGTCATCGGTTTATTTGCGCTTCTAAATTTTTTGGTACTCGATTCAATTATCCTGATATGTCTTTGGTAAGCCATCCGACATTCTGAAAACACGCAAAAATAAAGACAGACAGGCCGCCCAGTTCGCTGGTACTCAGTGAGGCACTTTTGCAGCCCCTGATACCCGCTACTTCAGATTCACAGGCCTCTACTGAGACCCATTCAGAGTCCGGTATGCTGCGAGATGCTTCAACTGTGGAACCTGCGGATGTCTCTACCTTGGATGGGTCCTGAGCCGCTGTGCAGGCACTGGCTTCTGAGGGTGTATTCAGGCCTACTGACTTGCATATTAAACCAGAACCATCTTCTCCTTCAAAGCCTAAAACTCGAACCATGCCTAGAAAACTGACGCCCAGACCGCTTGGTCAGGCCTCTATGCCTAAAAAACAAATGATAAGAATGACTGAAGACCTTATTACTTTAATCAGGGGAAGCCAACCTTCCCCCTCTAAGAGACCTAGGACTGAGTTTGCTTATGATAATTCTGGCCAGGATTCTGAAATTTTTATTTCCTCTGATGACCAGGATTTACCCTTATCTGCCTATGAGGATTCTGATGCTGAGGACTCTATTCCCTCTGCCCCCCCCCCCCCCCCAGAGGATTTCTCATTTGGTGAAACCTTGCATACTCTCAGGGAGCTTTTTCGTTGGGAAAGTCAGGGTTCCTCTGATTCTAAAAAGAGGCTTAGGGATTTCTTACTCCTGCCCCAGCACAGGCCTTTAGCTATACCTCCTGTACTGGAGATTGTTGATGATGCCTTTTTGGAATCTAGCATGGCCCCTGACTCTTTACCTCCTGCTTCCAGAAAACCTGATAGATATTACAGGGTTCCTGACTCTCACAAGTTCCTTTTCAAAAATCCTACTGCGGATCCTGAAACCGTTTCACAAGGACCCAAAGGCATTAAGGCTACTACTGCCAAAAATCCTACCCCCTCTGATAGAGACTCCAGGGCACTGGATCAATGGGGTAAGAAGGTATACACTTCTGCAACTTTGGCCATTAGGGCCTTGAATTGCCAGTTTCATATGTTAAAGTATCAGCTGCATATTATTGGATTGCTTAAACAGAAAATGATGTTGATTCCTGATTGTGCTGAAAATAAGGATTTACAGGATTTTATGCATTCTGCTGAACAAGTTGGTAAACATACATTGCAATGTGGTTTTGATTCACTAGAGGCATCTTGCAGGGCTGCAGTAACGGGGTCTGTACTTAGAAGGCATGCTTGGCTTAAGGAGCAATTCTTGCCAGATCATGTTAAAGCAAAATTACTGTATACTCCCTTAAATCAGGGCCACCTGTTTGGTAACAAGGCAGAAGTTGTTCTTAAAAAGATGGAGGAAAAAGCTAAATCTATGCAAATTATTTTTTACAAGTACAACCTCCAAGATTTAGTAGGCATTGGCCGTCTAAGAATTGGTCCTTTCCTGCCTCTTCCAGACCTTCTCAGTCCAAACCCAGATCCAGCAGAGCACCCTGGCTTCAGTCCCAGGGGACACACAGGACTAAGCAGTGGGGGACCTCCACTTCCAAATTTGGGAGTAATAAAACTCCCCCCTATGGTAAACTGTCTCAATGACTTATTTTTAAAACTTCCAAGCACTTCTCAACTGACTGCCCCTTTGGGGGGAAAGATTGCACTTCATGCAAAGAACTGGGGACTCATTACCCAGGACAAATGGGTTTTAAATATAGTGTCCCAAGGATACAGATTTCACTTCCACACGTCACCAACTCCAAGCGGTTGGCCGGATCTACCTACAAAGCCATGGGCAAAGGCCCAAAAGCAAGTATTCTCTCTCTCTTAAGCATAGGGGCTATTCAGTTGGTACCAGAAGAGAAAAAGGGACAAGGTTTCTACTCGAGATTTTTCCTGGTACCCAGAAAAGACAATTCATGGTGTCCTATCCTGGACCTTCCTACTCTAAACACCTTTTTGGTGATTCCAAAATTCAAGATGCTGACTCTTCACAAGTTGTTTCCTATGCTAAGCAAAGATGCCTGGTTGGCAACACTAAATTTAAAGGAAGCATACCTGCACATCCCAATCGGAATCTTGCAGAAGATACCTACGCTTCAAAGTAGGCTACACTCATTATCAGTTCTCTGCACTGCCCTTTGGCTTATCTACTGTGCCCAGGGTATTCACAAAGTGCCTAGCTCCAGTCATTGCATTTTGCAGGCAAAGAAATATTCAAATATACCAATACCTGGACGATTGTCTAATTCAGGCAGAAAACCAGGGCATACTTTTTAATCATCTGGCTTTTGTGCAGAGGGTGATAACTTGTCTGGGGTACACCATAAATGAAAAGAAATCACACCTGGTACCCTGTCAACAAATTATATTCCTGGGAGCAAGTTTGAATACAACTTCCCAGATGGCTTTCCTCACACCAGAGAAACAAATTCACTTAACCTACTTCAAACAAGTGGTCACAAGCACCCTATCTGCAAAGCAAATACTACAAGCCTTGGGGTTCATGGCCTCCTGCATTCTTCTAATTCCATATGCAAGACTGCATATGAGGAAACTACAATGGTATCTAAAAAGCCTATGGTGTCAACATTCTCAGGATCTAGAAGCAATGATTCCTATCATTCCTTGTCTACACCTAGAGTTCCTTTGGTGGGCAGAGGCCTGCCACCAAAACAAGGGACTACCATTCACACTACCCCCTGCTGCCCAAACCCTAACAACAGACACATCAGACTATGCTTGGGGGGGGGCACTCCTGGTAGGGAAGTACATTCAGGGCAAATAGAACCCAATTCAAATGCACCTTCACATCAATCATAAAGAAATGTTAGTTGTACAGAATGCTCTGACAGCCTTCAAGGACCACATTCTTCCAGGACAATTAATGGTAAAGTTGGACAACACCACTATGTGGTACATAAACAAGCAGGGGGGTACACATTCTTACCCCCTCTGAAGACTAGCCATGGCATTGTGGAACACAGCCTTGAGCTACCAAGTACATCTACAAGCTCAGTTCCTGCCAGGAAAACTAAATACACTTGCAGATAGACTAAGCAGAGCCCTCATGGACCCACACGAGTGGAAACTGGTACCAAGGATTTTCAGTATGTTGACAAGCAAATGCCCAGATATAGACCTGTTTGCCTCTCCCCAGAGCTATCAATTGGAAACATTTTGTGCAAGGACTCCCCACAGACAAGCTTGGAAAGTGGATGCTCTGTCCTTCAGCTGGAATGCCTTTCCTCCTCTGCCTGTGCTCTCCAAAGTACTAAAGATCAAACAAGACAAACCAAGGATGATTTTGATTGCACCAGCCTGCCCACGCCAACACTGGTACCCTCTCCTGTGCAGTGTGTCACTGTTGGCCCCATGGCACCTGCCTCAGACTCCTACCCTGTTGTCTCAGCAGGAAAACCAGATTCTGCACCCTCAGCTTCAAACACTGAACCTAGCAGCCTAGCTAATTACCTAAGCTCTCCTTTACCACCCCTCAGTAAACCAGTGATGGATGTCATTTTAGAGGCAAGGAGGCCTAGTACTAGAAAATCTTATGCTGAAAAATGGAAAAGATTCTGTGCCTGGAACCAGTCTCATGGGATGAGCACAGCAGTGCCCAATTTACCTCAGATTTTACAAAACTTAACTGAAATGCTTCACAAGGGTCTGTGTTTTTCCTCAATAAAAATTCATGCCTTAGCCATTTCAGCTCATTATAATGCAGAACCTCCCCTTTTCTCTCTTCCACTGCTCAAGCAGTTCCTCAGAAGGGCCAAAAATTTAAGACCAACCAGGAGAGCTCCAACTCCAGCTTGGGACCTTAACTTTGTATTGGAGAAACTCACCCTTCCTCCTTTCAAGCCAGCTGCTACTGCAGATTTAAAATTCCTTTCTTGGAAAACAGCTTCCCTTTTAGCTATCACGTCAGCAAGAAGAGTATCTGAATTACAGGCCCTTATGGCAGTGGAGTCTTTCATCATCTTTCATGCAGACAGGGTGTCCCTCAGGACCAGTCCTTCTTTCATGCCAAAGGTGGTATCCAGTGTGGCCTTTAATCAGTCCAGTCATTTGCCTACCTTTTTCCTAATTCACAGAACAAAGGGGAATGGATACTGCACTCCTTAGATGTGCACAGACAACTTAGATTCTACATGGACAGGTCTAAACCTCAAAGGAAATCTGAACAACTGCTGGTGGCATTTGCTGCAGGGACAGAGGGGGGGGGAGGCTATTGCAAAGCAAACCATCTCCAAATGGATAGGCTATTGCATTCACTTCTGCTATAAGCATCATGGAAAACCTATCCCACAGGAGATCAGATCCCACTCAACCAGGGCTGCATCTACCTCTACAGCCTTTCTCAGAGGTGTACCTACCAGGGACATCCTAGAAGCTGCTACCTGGAGTTCTGTACATACTTTCACCAAGCATTACCATTTTCCAATTTTCTCTAAATCCAGAGCTGGCTTTGCCACTGCAGTTTTCCTAGTGCTATCTAAATTCCTCCTCCCATCCTTAGCTTTGGGAATCTACCCAAATGTAATGACTGCAACAGTGAAACACGAAGAACGTAGTACAGTTGTGTACACTTACCATAAATGTAGATGTTCAAGTGTATTCACTGTTGCAGTCCTGGTTACCCTCCCTCCAGCCCCCTGACTTCATTTGGCTATACCTCTTCTCTCCTTTTCAATTCTTAAAAGCTTTTTGGTGTATTTGCATTTTTGTTTGAGGTATAACCTTGTATATTTATAGATTTAATTGCTTCCCATTAGGGGGCACCTGACATCCGGGGCAAGAAAAACTGATGTAATGACGTCTGCTGCATGTTTTATACACCTGATGACCTGACATCACGGAAGAAGAGACAGCAACTGACATAGGATCCAAGACTTTGTTAATCAGGCCGACTGAGGTCTAGTGCAAGCAGATATCCCAAATGCAATGACTGCAACAGTGAACACACTTGCACATCTACATTTATGATAAGTGTACACAACTGTACTTTCTTAATTGTCTTATATCATATTCCTTCCATTTGTACATGTCCCAGACTATAAAGATCTTGTAATAAGGGGTAGTCCTGTAAGTTTATAAGTTGGTTATTTAAAGCAAATTAGGGTTAAGATGTAGAGGTTGCAAGAGAAGGAGGGCATTTAATAACTGTAATGATTTGAAGAGCTTTTGGGTCATTAAGATCATTTGTTTAATAAGAGGGTGTAAATTCTTAACATAGGCAGATTTTTGATTTAAGTTAAGGAACAGGAGAGATCTAGGATTGCACCCATATGAGTTAATTTGTTCATGTCAAATTCTGGACCATAAGAGGGACCATAAATTTGTGTTTGATTCATAATTTAAAATTTGGAATAGCCTGTATGTACTAATAATACTATAGTATGCCTTAAAATCAGGTAGCCCTAACCCACCTTTAGTCTTTGGAAGTATAAGATTCTCATATTTAATTCTAGAATTCTAGTAGCTTTAGGATACCAGAGGAATCTAGATATACTTATTTCCATATCTATGAAAAATTTTTGGGGTATAATTGAAAAGGTAGCGTTTATTTGGAAGATAATTCTTGGTAACAGGTTCATCTTGACGATACTACTTTTGGATAACAAAGCCGTATTGATATTTTTCCATCTATTTAGATCATTCTCAATAGTATTCCAGGTGTTATATAAATTATTTTTAGTAATTTCATTAAAATTAGGAGTATATATTATCCCCAAGTATTTCAGCTGGTAGGTTAGCTTAATCTTGCTCTTAGGTAAGTAATAGTCCATATGACCAATAGGATTTAGGGGGAAGAGATGAGATTTGTTAGGGTTAATTTGTAATTTGAAATCTCTTGAGAAATTATCAATAGCTTTCAGTATCTTAGGAAGGTCGGTTGTGGGGAGTTATAGGTAAATATTTAAATTTACAGCAAAGGCTGAATAGATAAGTTTAGTATTTAATACTCTTTGAATGTGTAGGAAAGATTTTTGTGAAATAAAGAGGAGTAGGGGTTCGAGATATAAATTAAAAAGTTAGGGTGAGAGTGGACAACCCTGTCTTGTGCCATTTGCGATGGGAATAGGTTTGGTTCTATTATTGTTAATCTGTATGGAAGTAGAAGCCATCTGATATAGAACCTTAACTTTATTGATAAATTGTTGAGGAAATCCAAATAGAGGCATTACATTAAATAGAAAGTGTAAATTAACTCTGTCAAAAGCTTTGCTAGCATCTGCTGTGATAACATATTTAGGATGTTTATGTTTATTTATGTATTTATTTTATTTTACATTTGTTGACCGGGCTAGTCTAACTGGATATATGTCCATTTTCAGTAGAGGCCTGGGGAGATAAGCTCCAAGACATGGTCCAATACAATAATACAAGAACAAACAAATAAAAAATAAGAAATAAAATCAAATATTCTAGTAAAAATAGCAATTTTCCTAGTACGTAAAAAAATACATCAACAATGGTAACGTGTATTTCAGCATAGAGATTGTAACCAGATGTAGCACTTAGGTAAAAAGTCATAAACAGTGCAAACTGAAAGAATGGAGACAACAATGCAGGTTAAGTCAGAGGTAGATAAAAGGAAATAATCATAGTAAAAAAAAAAAATCAGCAGCAATTGTAACGTGAATTACAGCATAAAGGTTAAGCAGGATCTAACACTGAGGTCCTGCACCATAAAACAGAGCTATTTTTAAGTATGGAAACATAATACAGGTTAAGTCAGAAGTAAAAAAAAAAAAAAAAAAAAGAAGTTAGATGTGTAGTATTGTAGCAAAGGATTTGCTTAAGAAAAGGTATATAAAGAGGATAGAAATAATGAAAAAAGGTAGATCAGAAAAATATAATAAGACAGGAAATATAGTAGAGGATAGTAAGCACTGGATAGATAAGTCAAGTTGGTAGAGGTAGATGACTAGTCTGGTTTGGAGCAGGGGCATAGCCAGTATGTTTTAAGGAGAAGTTTAATTCTGTTTTTAAAGAGAGATAGAGAGGCGAATGAGGAGAGGTCATTAGGGAGAAGATTCCAGGATTTACTTACCGTATTAGAGAAGAGAGAATCACCAGCTCTGTTATTAGGTTTTGAGGTGTGGATAAGAAGTTTGTGAGATGATCGTAAGGACTTTAGATTTTTATAGGGGGTGATGAGGGTAGATAAACTTGGAGTATTAGAAGGTTTGTATAGGATGTTGTGGGCAATGGTTAGTTGGTGAAATTTAATCTGGTGTTGTAGTTCTAACCATCCTAGCTGTTTTAAATTTATACAATGATGAGTTCGGAATGGGTTGCCTGTAGCAAATCGTGCAATGTTATTATAGGACATTTCCAATTTGCTGAGGTTATTCTTGGAGAGATTAGTAAAGATGGGTGAGGCATAAAGGAGTGTAGAGATCAGATGGGTGTGGGCTATAGTAGTTTTAGCAGTAGGGGAAAGGAAGGGTTTAATCCTATAGAGACTGCCAATTTTTTTTATTGACAGTCTTTATAGTATTATTGATGTGGATGTCGAAGTTCAGATTATTGTTGATGGTGACACGTAGTAGTTTGGTGGTAGAGTTAGAAGATATAGTACCATTGATAGATGTCACTGAGAATTGAAGAGGAGAGGACTTCAGAGTAGACATGAAGAGGAGGAGTTTGGTTTTCTTTGGGTTCAAAAGAAGGCAATGCTGAGTGAACCATTGTTCAACTATGTTGAATACTTTTTGGGTGAGAGCGTGAAGGTCATGGGAGGATGTAGCTGAACATAATAGTGTGGAGTCATCAGCATATTGTATGCACATGGCTTGTGGGATAGCTAGATGAAGGTTATTAATAAATATGGAGAAAAGAAGGGGTCCAAGTATGCTGAGGGACACCTAAGGTAACGGGTAAATGGGAGGATAAAGTATTATGCCAAAGTACTGCTTGTTGTCGTTTGTCAAGGTAGGATTGGAACCATTTTATGGAAAGTGGGTCTAATGACAGAGATTTTAGGATGTTTATGAGAATCTGGTGGTTTACCATCTCAAATGCTTTAGACAGGTCAATAAATAGGGCAGAAGAAAGATTATTCAGGTTTTGCTGCTTGTTACTGTAGTCAGTAAAGGACAGGAGGGCAGTGGTAGTGCTGTGTGAGGGTCTGAAACCATGCTGACAGTTGGAAAGTAAATTGTTTTCGATAAAATGGTGGAGTAGTTGTTTATGGATACATTTCTCCATGATTTTAGCTAGTGGAGAAAGTAGGGCAATGGGGCGATAGTTTGATATTTCTGTGGACTGTCCACCTTTGTGTAGGGGGATAATATGGGAGATTTTCCATAAGGTGGGGATGTAACCTTCAGTAATAGTCCTGTTGACCAGTATGGAAGTAGGATAGGTTATGGCATCGGATGATAGCTGTAGATATTCAGAAGGCAGTAGGTCTGCAGAAGGAGAGCATGGTTTCAGTTTCTTCAAAAGGGTTTGAATAAATGTGGTAGAGACAGGTTTGAGATGAAAGGGGGGGGTTGAGGAGTGTGAAGGTATTCGATGATAATTGACTAGCTAGTGTTTGGATAGCATCTGTAAAGAAGGTATTGAAGGTATTAGCTGTATGGATGGGATTTTTCTGGTCTGTATTTTGAAGGTTTGGTGTAGTGGATTGACCTGGGTGGAGTAATTGCTTAATGCTGGCCCAGAATTTCTGTGGGTTGTTGTGATTAGGTTGTTGATATTCTAAGACGTATTGTTGTTTGTCAGAAAATATGGCCTTTTAGTGTCATTTCTTAGCTGTCTAAAGGTTAGTCGGTCAGCAGTGTTTTTTTGTCATTCTCCATTTGGCCCAATATTTATTTCTGATATGAATTTTGTGTTTGGTTTCGTTAGAAAGCCATGGGGCAGACTTGGTCTTAATACTGATAGATCTGTTAGGAGCATGATGGTTAAGAATGGCAAGAAAGGTAGAATTAAAGAAATTAACGGTTTCATCTACAGGAAATTGTTTTAAGGGAGCCCTGTTGCATGCTCTTAGTTCCATTTGGAATAGATCAGGGTTAAATTTCTTTTTGGATCTAATATGTCTAATAGAGGTTGGGGAGGGGTGTTAGCTTTATATCTGATGATGTAGGTAAGTGAGTGGTCACTGATATCATCAGGGAGAGTTATTTAAGTAATGTGATAGCTGTGTCCAGTAACAGAGTATTGTCACAAGTTTGCCTATTTACCATGAAATATAATGGAGGGAAGTATATTCTTCAACCTATTAGCTAAAATTTGGGCTAGGATTTTAGTGTCAGTGTTTATAAGGGCTTATTGGCCTATAATTAGTAGGGTCCGTCGAGTCAGAATTCAGTTTGAGTAGGAGGATGGTTTTTGAGTTATTTATATATGTGTCTGTTATACCATGTTGTATTATATAATTGTATACTTTAAGTAGGACTTTAGAAACAGGTTCAGAGAATGCTTTATAAAATTCGAAGGTGTATCCATCGGGTCCTGGAGATTTACCTGGTTTGAGATTTTTTATTGCGTCTTTTATCTCTTTCAGGTGAAGTGATGCCCCTAGAAGTTTTTGCTGTTCTTGAGTAACTTGTGGAAAGTTTGGGTTTTGAACGAACTCTTGAATTTTTTTCCTTTGGGGGGGGGGGGGTGTGCATGTTGTACAGTTCTTTATAGATGATCTCAAATACATTTAAGATGTCTTGGCTTATGCGTCCTTCATAGTATATTTCTTTGATTCTTGGTGGGCCACTTTAAATCTTTATTAGCCTGGCTAAAAATTTTGAAGGTGTTTGTGCCCATTCTGAATACTGATACTTTCTAAAAAAGTTAAGTTTTCTAAATAATGTTTATGTAGTTGTTTTTGCCATTCCATAATTTTTCCCTCCAAGTCTCTTGTATATTTGTGTTGTAGTTCCAATTCTGCTGACGCAATCTGGGATTCTAGTGTGGTTTTGGTGCTATTGTAACTTTTTTAAAATCAGGCTGATTTTTGAATTATGACACCTCTAATAACTGCTTCAGCAGCTTCCCATTGCTTATCATAGGGTATTGGAGTGGTTATAAGTTCTTCATCTAATTGAGCGAGTATGCAAGTTATTTCTTTTGCTACCTCTTGTTTCTGAATAATTTTAGGGTTTAAAGTCCACTTATTAAAGTAAGGAATGTTTTGTTTTATGTTTAAAGGATTTATATATAGACCGATTTTTGAATGGTCTGAGATAGATCTAGGCGAAATGCAATACTTTAACTTAGATGACCGAAAAAATTGTGATGTTAGGAAGGCATCTATTCTTGACCAAGATTTATGTGATGTGGAAAAGAAGTTAAATCTGGGTATTGTTTTGTCATATTGGAATATCTCATAAGGATCAAATAAGTCAAAATTATTTTGTAATTCATCGAGGGCTATACTTATAGGATGTGGTTGCTTGGTTTCTTTGTGGGACCTATCTTTGTCAGGATCAAGTAATGCATTCCAGTCTCCCCCACTTATATAAAGATGGTTAGGAAATTCAGTCAACAAATTAAAAATTTCATATATAAACAGTTGTTGGTTAGAGCAGGGACTGTATATATTTAGAAAAAGTAAAGGTTTATCTATGCTATGATATTTAGAAGTAAATAGAGCCCATCTACCATTTAAGTCAATTTTCATAGAAATAATTTCCCCCTGATATGATTTGTTAATAATAATAGCAACCCCTCTAGAAATAGTTATGTCCAGCAGCTACTATATGTTTGACCCACTTCCTTTTCCTTTCTGTTTCCCAAAGTTGTGTGATCGTGAGTTTCCTGAAGGAAGGTTATCATTGATTTACTTTGTTATACCATATGCATGACTAGTTTCCTTTTAATTTTGTCTGAAACCCCCTTAACGTTCCAAGAATCTAAATATATAATTTCTAAGAGTTTAAGAAATAATTCTTAAATGTTGTTAATAAAGCAGAATAAGCAATTAATAACACAAAAGATAGTGACATTTATTTGTGTTAGTTAATATCTTCTGTATAATGACTTCTTCACTCCTACCCCCCCCCCCCCCCGTGAGTGCCTAACCACCCATCACTCTGTAACATTGGGTAAATGTATATTTTAAAAACATAGGGTATTTGAAACTGAATTTGGGTAAAGATCTTGCAGAGCAGAGGGATGTCAAAACTACCTACTAATTTCCAAACGTACACAACCATATGTATCTACTCTACGTAGCAGCCTCCCTATACCTATATTCAGGATCTAGGAGTAAATATCTGACCAAATTTTAAACATATATAGTATATTAGTCAATATATACAGAATACTTTGGATAACCTTATGGTAAACGAGATATACTAGGAATTTTACTGACAACCTTTAGGACTTTGGTTGGGACCACCTGACCTAAGCCATAAAAAACACCCATGTGTCTATTTTTTTTTTGAGCTATAACAAGTCATAAGGTGTATCTGTATATACAAACAAATGCCTAGCTATAAAATAATACGGTATAGTCTTATGAGCCAAATCTATAAAGACCAAGGAGAAGGAATGAGAGGCAATATTGAATATTACTGCTAGCTCTTTTAACAATAAAATAATACTGTTTCTAGAACACTTCTTTGATATGTTGTTTGTTACAGATATCTGTCCTCCTAGTATTATTGCCTCCTTTATATATAAGAAATTATTAAGCTATACAGCAAAAATAAAATGCTCTAACAGAATAAAGCAGCTATACAATATTTGGAGACTCTATTCCTTTTTCCTAGTTTGATTTCATATCATATACTGAGGTATTTAACCAAAAGAACAAGACTGCTGTAGGAACAATACTATAATCAAAAGTGATTTTACAACAACACGTATGTATGCAGCTGCTATCTACTATAATAATCAAACTCTTCTTTAAATATATAGCTCAGCATTATATACACGTAATACGATGAGTATAGAAAGATTTCACCTAGTAATACAGTTAAGAAGGACAGATATTATACTTCACAAAAAGAAACAACAGTTTAAAATAGTTAATCACCTTCATTACAAGAAATAACACTGCAGTGAACATTTAGATGAACAGAATCAACTTCCCAAATTTCAAAATCGAAAATGAGCATTTGAATGTCTATCCGCTTACTTTTGCTAAACAAAATGCAGTTAATATGTTTAGCAAGCAGTCTGAGTACATTACCATCTATATTGAGGCATTGTCTTCAGAAAAAATGCAGTTTTAGGTACAGAACTGTACTTGCGACTCGTTTCAGTTGTTTAGATCCATTCCCAGTAATGAACTGGGGCTCCCAAGTCATTTTGGTGATGAAATGAGTTGAAAAGTGAAAGGTTTTTGCAGATACTTGTAGCTGAATGGAATTGTGGGTAATGGAACGTCGCAATGCTAACGGACCTCACGGCTTGCTCAGAAAAGGGGAAAAAAGCCAATTTAACTTTTTTACCTCAAGAAAAAGTCGAAATAAGCAGGATTTTGCCTAGAATTGAAGAGGATGTCATTTGGATGCTTCAGTAAAGGTAGATTGCTTTCCTTCATCCTGGATTCATTTTGTAGAGGTGAAGAAAGGTGACTTTTGTTTCTTCAGGTGTAGCAATGCACATTTTTTCATTTTTATAGTAGAAAATTAAAGTGGCAGGATATTTCATCTGAAAGCATATATTATTTTCTATCAAGTAAGTACAATATTTAAGTTTCTGATGATTCTGTTTGACTTCTAGAGGAAGATCTTGGTTTATAGTAATTTTGTGTCCTCTCCAAGTGACGGTGGTCTTGGTTTTATATGCAGAGAGGAGTATTTGCACATGTGCGGAGTTAAGAATCCTGACATACATCTGTCTTGGATAGTCTGTGCTTTGTGAGCGTTTTATGGATCTGTGAGCTCTCTCTATTGTTATAGCTTCCAGAAGTTCTTTATCCTGCAGAAGTGTGCTTAGTATTTCTTTAATAATTATATTTAGCTGAGTGTTTTCCACAGTCTCTGGAATCCCTCTGATAATGAGATTGTTTCGCCTGCTTCTTGCTTCTAAGTCCAAGACTTTTTGTTGCAGTTCTGAAATATTTTTTGCACCAGCCTGCACACTTTTATTCTGGTCTCTTATTTTCAGTTCATTGTCCATGATTTTTGCCTCATTATGTTCTAATCTGTACATAATTTGATCCATATTTGAGCTGAAAAGTGGGTAGTTTGCTTGAGAATCCTTGTACTTCAGATCGCAGTGGTTGCAAGGCATTTTTAAGGTCTTCTAGTGTTAATGTTTGTTCTTGCTTTGATCTGAGGGCTAGTTTAGTCATTTCTGTGTTTTATTTGTTTTCTGCCTTTTAGATGACACATCTTTTTCTGGAGTAACTATATTTGATAGTTTAGATTTAGCAGTTACTGCTTCCATGTGCTTTGGTTGATTTTCCATCATGAGCCTTGGACTGATTGCTTTTTAGATAAAATATAGTCAATTAAAAAGAAATGCCAAACGATGTTTTTTTATTTTAGTAATTATATGCTGAAACAAGACCTTTATTTCTTTTCCTTCTCCTCTAGGCTGCTTATCAGGAAGATTCCACACCATGCGGTTCAGGGATCTGATTGCAGTGAGTATTATTTTTCTTGTAAAGAAGGTTATCTGATGAAAAATAAAGCTGACATATTTAAGTAGACTTCTTGTTGCCTTTATCTCTGCTGAAAAATTGATAATTTTCCTCAGGATGCGAAGGCAGAAGGTCAGATATTGTTGAATGTTAAGGGAGCTGCACAGCTAGAGTGCTCACAGGCTTTCCACCATTTTGGAATCCCACCATACATAATTGGTGAAAAGAGGGGCACCATACATAAGGGAGGGGAGTAGGAAAGTGGATGCAAGAGTTTGACGGGTAGAGGGCCTTACAAAGAGGTTGTGCCTGTAGAGGAGACCTAACTTTTGGTGGGTTTCCTTGATTGTGGAGCGGATGTGGGTGTCAAATTTTAGTTCTTCATCACTAATGATGACAAGAAGTTTGGTGTTGGGAACAATTTCAAGGAGGGTGTTATTTTGTCTCTGTATGGTGAATGTGGATTTGTCAATGGAGTTTTTGGTAAGGGAAAAAAACATTAGTTTGGTTTTGTTTGCATTTAGTGCCAGATTGTTAGACTGCATCCAGGTTTCTGTTTTGGAGAAGGCTAGTTTTGTTTTTGCTAGGAGCTCAGAGGGGGAGAAGGCTGAGCAGATGATTGTTGAGTCATCTGCATATTGGATGATGTATGAGTCTGGGATGGATTGGTGAAAGTTGTTAATGAATAGGTTGTAGACAAGAGGGCCAAGAACTGAACCTTGTGGGACACCTGTGGGTGTGGGAAGGAAGGGGGAGGTTGACGATTCCATTGGACAGCTTGTTGGCAGTTGGACAAGTAGCTGGAAAACTAGGCGATGGTGGTGGGAGAGAGGTGTAGGGTGGAAAGTCAGGACATAAGTAGAGTGTGTGAGATGGTGTCAAAGGCCTTTGGCAGATCTAGGAATAGTGTGCATATGAACTTGCCTGAGTCACGTTCAAGGTTTATGGTTTCAAGAAAGGAAAGAAGGGCAGTCATGGTGCTGTGGCCAGGGAGGAAGCCGTGTTGGGTAGGGGAGAGGAGATTGTTTACTGTTAGGTGTGCCATAAGTTGTGCTTGTATTGTTTTCTCTGGTATTTTAGAAAGCGGGGAAAGGATGGCAATAGGCCTGAAGTTGGTGGTATCAGTATTTTTGCCACCTCTGTGGAGGGGGATGATGTAAGCATGGCACCAGATAGAAGGGACATATGATTTTTGTAAGGATCTGTTTATAAGAATAGAGATGGGATAGGCAATGCTGTGTGCAGATTGAGGAAGGTGGGTGGAAGGTTGTCAGGTACATTGCGACAGGGTTTGAGTTTGAGGAGAAGTCTTTTTATAATGTTTGTGGGGATGGGCTTGAGGCAGAAGGATGTGGTGGAAGGTTGATGATTGGCATGGTGGTTGGGTCAGGAGGGGGTGGTGGTGGTGGTGAAGGAGGGGGTTGGGAAGGAGGCTGATAGTTTAGCTATGCAGTCTATGAAGAATGAGTTGAACTGGCTGGCTGTTTCAAGATTGGAGAGGTTGGGGTCTGGGCGGGGTTTTTCTTTGTTGCCAGGATGCAGCATGGATGAGATGGAGTCTCAGAATTTTTTGGGATTTGTTGAGTACAAGGACTGGAGTTTGAGTAGTCAGCTTTGCGGTCTTTAATTATTAGTTTTTTTGCAGAGTTTTGTAGTTGCGTATACTCTAAGAGGATGTTAGGGTTTTTATGTTTTTGATATTGTTTCCATTTTTTTGTCCCTTTGGTGCAAGGCTAGTTTAGTATCGTTTGATAACCATGAGCAGGGATTGGATTTGATGCATTTAGTTTGGGGAGGGGGGGGCTTGCTGATTGAGAAGGGTTAGGAATGAGTGGCTAAAGTAGGAAATGGCATCATCTACAGGAAGGGTTATTAGAGGGGACCAGTCAGTATGCTTTAAGCATTTGGATAAAGTTAGAGGGTTGAAAGAGGAGTGGTTGTTAGTTTGGATGTAGTTGTTTTGTTTATGCATTGGAGATGGGAAATGGTCAGCAAAGACTGGTAGGCAATCACTGAGAGGATCAGGTAATGTTCTGCCTTTGTTGATAAGGTTTGGGTGAGTTGTTAGGATCTGGTCAATGATGGTACCATCTTTATTTGGTCTGGTTGGAGATTGTATTAGTTGGGAGAAGTTGTACAGGTTGATTGTGTGGGATGGAACTTCACAGTTAATAGTATTCCAGTTGATGTTGGTATCACCGAGTATATAGGTTTCATTTTTTTTATATTGGAGGAGAACCAGGACAGGATGTTTTCAAGAGTTTTGATATCACCAAGGGGAGTATAGAGGGCAGCGATACATATGGACTTGTGGTTGTTTATTTTTAATAAACCTTTTATAATTTCAGCGTTGGCAAAGGTTGGTATTTTATTGGAGTAGGGAGTTATGGTACAGGAGGTGGGGCAGATTATTGCTACTCCACCTCCTTTTTTGTGGGCTCTGTCATTTCGAATGATTTGGAAACATGGTGGTAGGATTTCGCTATCTTTTATATAGGTTTTCAACCAGGTTTCAGAAATGGCGGTAATGTCAGGGTGGTCATGGGAGAGCCAGGCATGGAGGTTAGGGATTTTGTTTTTTAGGCTTTATGCATTAAGTGTTGTAAGGCGAATGGACTTTGAGTTTGTGGGTTAAGTGGAGGGCTTGGTGAGATTGATGTTAGAAATGGGTCCGGGTTGGGGTGGATGTTGCCGGCTAGTGAGAGGGAGATGTGGTGGAGTAGAAGAGTGAGGCAATGTGTTGGGCAAGGGTAGCTTGGGTTGTGTGAGAGTAGTGATTTTCTGATACCACATTTAAAGGGGGACTACAATGGGGGTTGGGTTAGTAGTAGTTTTGGTTTAAAAAATAGATTGGATTAGAGGTAAAGAGTTCATGTGAGATGGATGAGTAGGATGGGAAGTGAGGTTGATGCTAAGATGTAGTGCAGTGTATGTGAGAGTTATGACAAGGGTTGGGAAAAAGTGTGTGAGAGGTAAGAGAAGAGAGAGAGAGATTAGTAGGGCAAATGGTGTTATAGGAAGAGAAGTTATATAGAGCATTGTAGGAGGGGTGGATGTTTGGGGTGATGTAGATCTAGAAGTGGGTGGGGTATGGCTTAGGTGTATTGTGATTGGAAAGGTGTTGGGTGGGGAGGAGTCAGGGGATGTATAAAAGTACAGGTAGTGGGGGCAGGTGGAATTTGGGGACAGTGTAGGGGAGCGGAGTGAGCCCAAAGGGCAAACGGAGCGGGTTACACCTTCTGGGAGGAGCAGCAGCCACCATATAGAAAACAATCAGTAAGAAGGTTAGCAACTCAGAAATAGGGCAGCCTATTGTTTTGGTTTGAATGTTACCTTTCTGTTTTTTATTATTTATGCACCAATGGGGAGCTGCAGTTCACTGATAAGTAGGAAAATAATGTAGTTATGCCAGAGGTTTTAGAAAAGGACATGCAGTAAGTGCACACTACTCAGGGATGCCTGTGGGACAGACAGAAAAAGAGTGTAGTCAGGCAGAGGTTTTTAGTATTTAAAGATGGCGCTGCAGCTCAGGGGAGGAATAAGTAAACTCTCAAGAGGAAGAGGGAGGGAATAGACAGGATTGACAGGACTGGGAATCTTACAATAAGATTATGTTAGGAGACCAAGAGAAGGGGGGATGCTAAGGGCCAGGGCTTGGAGAAAGCTGTGAGAAAACAGGTTTGACAGGGCTAGGAAACTTATACTAGAATTATGTTAGGAGAACAAGAAAAAGGGGGGAGGCTATGGACCAGGACTTGGAGAAAGCTGTGAGAAGAGAAAAACAATCAACCAGCTAGCCCAGGTCAGTACCTAAAGGTGTCTATCTGTGTGAATTCAGTAGCAGATGTAGTAGAGTATCAGGGAAGTAAAATATAAAATAAATTTAAAGGTTCGGGAAAGTGTATATATTTGGGATCTATATCATATTATCGCAAAGTGAAAATGTTGAACAGCACAGCAACGAAAGTGCCGAAAGTCGAGGTTCGGTTTTGAGATCGCAGTACAGTGAAGATTGGGATATTTACCCTTTCCTCACTGTAGTCTGATCTCAGAGTTGGAATATATATTTAGCGGTGGGTGTAGGGGGTGCAGCCCCCCAAAATACTGAATTCAAGTTTTGGCATTTTCGCTCTTGTGAGTATTCGATAATTTCAGTTTGCAATGTTATGATATAGACGCTATATTCGTTACAATAAACGGGAGAATAAAATATAAGAATATAAAAGAAATGTGATATACAAGATAAATAAAATATAAGACTATGAAATAAATGCTAAGCTATGGAAAAATGTATACATTTGTTATAGTAAATGGGAGGAAAAATGGGGGGGGGGTCCAGTAGTGGGCACAGCAGAAGAATCAGTAGGAGTATCACAGAGAGAAGATTATAATAGACCTGCACTCCTCACAGTCTGTCTGTAAAAGTAGAACTTGCAGTGGCTTTTACTGGTTTGTACAGGTTTCCGCTCTCCGTGTTCTTACATACATACATACAAATGTTTCAAGCACGGGCATTAAAGCCCTTCTAGCTTGCCAATATGCCAAAACACTTGTTCCCATAATAAATGTCCAGGCTGTTCTTAAAAATATCTGAACTAGTACTTGCTTTAATGTAATTTGGTAGTCTGTTCCAAGTATCAGCTACTCTGTCAGAGAACCAATTAGTGCACTTCTCATTCCTATAGAATCTTCTACATAGGTTATCTGATGATTCTCTAGTACTTTTTGATAACCCCAAACATTCCCAGAGGTAGTTGTCCCTAAATGCCTTTTATACCTGAATAAGATCTCCTCTTAAATATCTGTAAAAGACACTGTACAAGTTCAGGTATTTTAGTCTTTAATAATAACTTAGATTTGGACATCCATGGATGCCCTTAGTATTATTTCCGCTGTACTCTTTCCAGTTTATTCATGCTTGTTTTCCTATAAGGTTTCCATATTGTTATTTCATACTCAAGTTTGGGTCTAATGTAACTAACAAACAATGACTTCATTATGTTTGATTTCCTAGACTTTATAATTTTTTTTATACAACCAGTAGTTCTATAACTATCATTAGCCAATTGGTTAATATGATTAGAAAAACTCATAGCTGAATCTACTCATATAACCAGGTCCTTAAATAAGTCTACAGTTTCAATCACTGTGTGCTGTATTAAATATTTACCTTTCAGTTTCTGTTAGTGTTCTTTTATGCAGGTAGTTGCTTCAGGTTTTTTGGGGACCTTTGAATGTGTTTAAGGGAACTGCTCCTCACAGTCTGTTGAAAAAAGTAGAACTTGCAGTGGCTTTTATTGGTTTGTACAGGGTTCCGCTCTCCATGTTCTTGTATGCAGGTAGTTGCTTCAGTTTTTTTTTTAAACCTCAGGACAAGGCTCAGGGAACTCAGGCTTGGCCCAGGAGAACCTGGCAGAAGCCCAACAGCAGAAAAAGGTCTAGTATGACAGGAATGCTTGGGCTGGAGAGAATGCTGTAGGGCAGCAGGTAATGGTTTTCATTCCTGTCAGATGCAACAAGCTGCAGGCAACATGGTAGAGAACCTACAAGATGGTAAGGAAGGTCAGTGATGTTAACTACATGGAAGAACTGCTAGGCAGGAGGCAGGGGCATAAATTGTACCATGTAAACATGATGAAACCTTACCATGATTGGGAAGCCTTTATGCTGAGTATTTTCAGTGGATTGCAGGAAGAGTCTGAGTGGGATCTGGTGACTGATCTCAGTGAGATTCGGACTGACACCTTAGTGGAAGGGGTAGCAATGTCCTAGCAGTTATCCCCTACCCAGGTTCGAGAAATCCAAGCAGTGTTACAGGAGTTTGGGGACATGTTGACTGGGAAACCAGGGTGCACCCACCTTGTGCAACACCATGTGAATACAAGACCCCAAAGGCCTATTAAGCAGGCCCCTTATAGGGTGCCTGAGAGAGTCAAACAGACTCTGAAGGAGGAGATACAGAAAATGTTGGAACTAGGGGTAATTCAGGAGCCCATCAGTCCCGGAGCCTCCCCAGTGGTGCTGCTACCAAAAAAGGATGGCAAGACCAGGTTCTGTGGACTACAGGAATTAAATAGTCACACAGAGTCAGATGCTTACCCCAGGCCTAGGACAGATGAAGCCCTAGAGCAGCTGGGTGGGGCTAAGTATCTTACCACCATTGATCTTGCCAAGGGTTACTGGCAGGTGCCCTTGACTCCCAGTGCTAGAGAGATGTCAGCCTTTGTGACTCCTTTTGGCTTGTATGAGTTCACAAAGATGCCCATTTGGGATGAAAAATGCCCCAGCGACTTTCCAGAGGCTGGTAGATCATATCTTAGCAGGAGCAGGAGATTTTGCCCTTGCTTACCTAGATGATATTGCCATCTACAGCCATTCCTGCAAGAGCACGTTCAGCATGTCAGGGAGGTGCTGGGCAGACTACAGAGGACAGGGTTGACCATTAAGCCCAGCAAATGTCAGGTGGGTATGGCAGAGGTCTCCTACCTGGGACATAGAATGCATAATAGTAAGATCAGGCTAGAACCAGCCAAAGTGGAAGCCATTCAGACATGAGCCTGCACCTGTTACCAAAAAGCAGGTGAGGGCATTTTTAGGGACAGCAGGGTACTACAGAAAGTTCGCCCCGAGTTCTAATACCATAGCTGCTCCCCTCACAGACCTGACAAGGAAAAACAGCCCAGATTAGGTAGAGTGGATCCTAGCATATAAGCAGGCATTCCAGAAGTTTAAAGCAGCTTTGGGTAGACCCCCTGTGTTAGCCAGTCCAGATTACAGCAAAGAATTTGTTGTGCAGGTGGATGCTTTGAACCATGGGGTGGGGGCTGTACTTAGCCAGATTTCTTCAGAGGGAGAAGAGCACCCAGTGGTTTATCTCAGTCATAGGCTCCAACCCAGGGAGGAATGCTATGTAGCCGTAGAAAAGAAATGTCTAGCCATAGTGTGGGCACTGCAGAAACTTCAGCCTTATCTATATGGAAGGAAATTCACTGTAGTTACAGACCACAATTCCTTAACATGGCTACATCAAGCCAGCCAGCAAAATCCCAAGTTACTAAGGTGGAGCCTAGGGTTGCAAGCATATATGACAGTGCAACACCACAGTGGGGTTAGCAGTGCCAACGTAGATGGGCTCTCAAGACAGGGAATGGGATAATGTATTCTCAGATAGGCTCAACCCTCTCAAGCAACATTTCTCAAGGGTCACTTGATAAACTAGCTTGAGCTTTTTTGGGGGGAAAATTAATATCGGATGCCCCTGCACTGGCCCAGTAATCAAGAAGCCTCAATCCTCACCACTAGCATCAATGAAGGACATGCATATTGGGAGAATGACAAGTACACACACAGTAAAGTACATTTTCCCTTAAGAGCGCACAGAGATCAGAATCAGTCTGGGACTGGTTTCTCCCTCTTTCTCCAGATCCTCAAAAACACTCCCCACTGGCACAGCTGTAGGGTTACGATCTCAGCAGAGTGGTCAAGCCAAAATCTCCAACATCCTCTCTGACCACCCAGTGCTTCGTGTCCCTGCCCAAGTAACTCACACAGACACACACACACTTTGAGATTGGATTTATATACAAACACACACACACACTCCTGGGGAAGGCTGGCACAGGTTCTGTAGCTATGCCCCCTTCTGCCCAAACTATAAGGTAGTACCAGCTGCCACCAACCACTCTTATCAGCTACTATAAGGCCCTTCCCAAAGGGTGACCAGTTCTACTGTGTAATGTTACTATTATCCAAATGGTAAGTGTGTCTATGCAAGTACTCTAAGACCTTAAAAATATCTCTAAACAAATCAGCCACAATTAAAGGGTTTAAATATATGTGATAATAAATAAAGAACAAGACAATACTCAATAACTCGACACAGTGACAACAGAGTTCAGAATCACAGGAAATATTTTGAAACAAGAATGCAGGACAGTCTCACATAAATACAGAAAATATCTAAACTAATCTTGCTAAGTTTCTATCTATCTCTAACATAAAACACAGTAATCTAAGTCTTACTTACAGAGCTAGACAAATGCTGATGAGAGGATGTCAGATCCAAAGACAAATACAAAATGTACAGACTCACTCTCTGAGATAGTTCTTAAGTTGCTATCAAAATTTCTGCTGGGTTATCTCAGATTAAATCATTCTTTGTCACCTCTGTGTTACAAATACTTACTTTTCAGAAGTTTCCCTGGAACTGGAAATCGTAAAACATTTAAAACACTTTTACCTTTGAACCCTGTAAATCTGAAGTAGTTGACTTCATTTGGTCTCAATCTGTGGGTTAAGGATCCATATCGGATCCGTCACGGCCACATTTCCTGCATCTGATCTGAGCTCCAAGCTCCTCCCCTTACCCATAATGTCCCCGTATCCTTCCTCCCTTCAGATCTCATTTGCTGCTGGAAAAACAAGCAGCATGGGCTGAGCTGTAAGCATATAGTGGATAGTGTAAGTGCTCTTTTTTGATCTTTTTTCTACCTTTCTTAACGTTTCTCTCTCTTACTTTCTATCTTTTCCCTCCTTGAGACAGTTGGTAAAAAAAAAATTCTTCCTTCTCTTTTTTCCTTTTCGGCCTATCTCCCTTTGTGTGCGTATGGGAGTGTACCTGACCTATTTAGTGATCTCTGAAGCCCCTAAATTAGGATTCAGGAATTGCACAGTGTGTGGCCATAAGCTTTCCCCAACTAATGGTCACACTCTGTGTGTAGTGTGCCTGGGTGTGGTGCACCTTCAGATCTCCTGTCATATCTGTGCTGGGTTCAATCCCAGAGCACTGAAGGACAGGAGGGACAAATTGATCCTAAAAGGACTACTTCCCTCCTTGGGGACAGTAGCCCCTGCACCCCCCTCTTCAGGGACAGCATCTGTGTCTTCTTCTTCCTCCCGGCCTCTGGGACCCAAACTCCCACCAACAAGTCTGGGGAAAGGGAGAAGATCAAGAGAGACAAGCCACTGAAGCAGTCCTGTGGACTCCAACTAGGCCCGGATTGCCCCGGCTTCAATCTCCAAGGTTCTCCCCTTAGCTGGAGGAATCACAGGGTCAGGTCGCTGGTTAGGTCTCAACTGCACTGACATTCTAGACCAATTTCTGTGGCATCATCCTCCTGCTCCACCCGGGCCCTCAGTGAAACAGAGAAGGACAAGATGATGCGGAGATTTATCCACACCCAAATCCAGATGGACTCTTGCCAGCACCCTCTTCCTCTGGAGGTGGGAGCTCGCAGTCCTTTTTTTACACCGATAACTCCTTCTCCAATCTGACCTGTGTTTTCGGAGCCCCTGGATCCGAGGACCCTAGGGGTCAGTGCCGATGGTACCTTCTACCTCGATGCTGGCCATTGCCTTGAGCATGTCGGATCCAAGCTCTCAGAGCCATGGTCTCGGGGTCGGATTCAAGAGATTGCTATCGAATCCGAGCGCCTCGGAGCACAGTACTTCCCTGGTATCTAGGCTCCTGGAGTCTCTGCTCTGACTCCCCTATTGAGTCAGAGGGGAATAGCTCCAGTCAATATTTTCCAGGAGATCTATTCCCCTTCAGCCTTTGATGTGGTGGAAAGGGTTCTCTTGGTGTCATCGAGAGCCTTGACCATCTTGTCCTCGGACTCCATCCCGACTGCCCTGCCTTGGGTGCGGTCCCAACCATCTTGTCTCTGGGACAGCTTGTGCCAGTTCTGCCTCAGGAAGCTCCCATGAGGGAGCAGCAGGAGTTTTGTGAGTCCTCTCCAGAGAGTCCCACTGAGGAGGTTCCCCGCAAATGAACGTGGAGGCACCCGGACAATGATTTGGAGGAAGGGGAAGGTTCCCCACGGGCACCCCCCCCCCCGAGGATGTCTCCTTTGGAGACATCATGGAACTCCTCCGCCAGGTTGGGGGTGGTCTGCCCAAAAACTGACCTCAGACAAATCAATGTTACTGGAGACATTCGGCACAGGCCTATCTACTTCTTGGGTGTCCCCTCCCATGGATCCTTTGGTGGATCTGATAACATCTCGGGCATGGAATGAACTGGACATCATGGAGCCTATCCCTAAGTGCCCAGATAAAGTGCTTAGTCCCCCTTCAGACAGGGCTTGCTGGAACAAGGGGTCCCCCATGGATGCTATTGTTGTGGCAGTCGCCACCAAGAAAGAGCTTGTGCAGGAAAGCTGTACAGTTCATCCTCCTGATCGAGAGTCAAGGGCGATGGACCATTTTGGGAAGCAAGTGTATGCTTCAGCGACCTTCTCTGTAAGTGCGCTGAACTACATGGTACACGTCATTCGACTGCAGTGAGACTTGATCAAGGAGATCACTGGGTCAACCCCGGAGTCCATGTCAGTGGGGGATAAAAAGACATTCTCCGCTCAGATGGCCAGTCTCAAATCTGTGGCAAATACATCCATGCGCATTCTCTCCCATGCCATGGAGAGAACCTCTAGAGCAGCCGGTACTGGTGTTGCCAATAGGCACCATGCTTGGCTCCAGCTTTGTCAATTCTCAGAACCCTTCAAGGCGTCATTTACAAACGCCCCTTAAGACGGTTCTTCCCTTTTTGGGAAGTCAGTTGAAGAGACATTGGTCTAGAGTGAGAAGGACGGGAAGACACTGTTTGCCGTTGGGATCTGCTTCTCCTCCTCTCAAAGATCCTTCTCAAGGAATCAGCGAGAGATGAAGAAGATGTGGTTCCGAAAGTCTCAGGCATTTTCCCGGGACACTCAGGACTCACTTTCCCCCAGAGGCAGAAGGGGTTATGATAGACACCCCCTAGGGGCAGAGGGGTCCAAGAAATTTTGGGTTCCCGGGAACCTTTCTTAGACAAACCCCAGCAGCAGCCCTGAAGGGCTACCTGACTGCTCATTTCTGGAGGCAGTTGGTTGTCGACTGTTGCTTCACCTAGCAACACAGGAGTCCGTAACAACAGATCATTGTGTGTTGCAAATTATTTCCAGAGGATATTCCATCCCATTCAATGAACCACCGTGACCATCAAAGCACCTCCCGGAAGTTCCACTCATGCAAAGGGAAGAAGCAGCTATAGAAATAGAAAAGCTGCTAAGAAAACGAGTCATCCAGCTTGTCCCTCGTGACCAGTCCAGATCAGGCATTTATTCCAGGTTTTTTTTAGTGCCAAAGAAAATGGGTGACCTAAGACCCATTCTAGATCTTTCCACCTTGAATCTGTCAGTAGCCAAGGCAGAATTCCGGATGTTCGCTCCTTAATCCAGCTTGCCCTTTCTGCAGGTGAAAGATTGGATGTGCTCGGGCGACCTCCAGGACATGTGCTATCATATCAAGATGGACAGGTGCTCCCGGAGGTTTCTCCACTTCTGGCTAGGAGCCAATCATTATCCATTCAGAGCCCTTCCCTTTGGTCTCACCACAGCCACCCAGGGTGTTCACCAGGGTTATGGCAGTAGTAGCGACTCACCTGGATGATTGGCTCTTCGCTGCCCCTTCCCAGCATCTACTGTGCCAAGCCAGGGACCGTTTCCTCTTGCTAGCAAAAGAACTGGACATCACCATCAATCTCAACAAGTCATCACTGGCCTCAGTTCAGATCTTAGACTTCATTGCGGTTCGGTTGGACACAATTCAAATGAAAGTTTTCCTCACCCCAGATAGGATATACAGTCTCAAACTGCATGTTCTAAACGTTCTTCAAGCCCAAGTTCTGACAGCAGAAACAGTACTAAGGGTGTTAGGGTCTATGGTGGCCACGATCAATCTATTACTTTCAGTGCACCTTCACATGCGGATTCTCCAGTGGATGCTTGCTGTTCAGTTGTCCCTGTTGGATCTGCCATTGTCATATCCTATTCGAATCTCCCAAGTATACAGGGACTCTCTTCGGTGGTGGATTCAGTCCCCAGTCTAATCAGGGGATGCCCTTTTCTTCCATCTTTTCCCTAAACCACAGTAACCACAGATGCCTCCCAGCTGGGGGGGGGGGGCATTGCTCGGGAAGGACAGTCCAAGGCACATGGTCCCCACCCAAGACCAGCTTGTATATCTATGTCCTAGAGATGAGGACGGTCCTTCTTGCGTTGCAGGCCCTTCATGCCCATCTCCCTCTAGGGACAGTTGCGATCCAGACAGACAATATGTTGGTGGTCTGGTACATCAGTAAATGGGGGGAACCAGATCTTATCCATTATGTTGCGAAGCCATGAGACTGTGGGAATGGATGATCTTTACCAGCCATTTTCTTGTGGCAATGCACATCTGTGGGTGGTCCAACATTCTCACGAACATGCTCAGCAGGTCTATTCTGATGCCTTACAAGTGGTCTCTGAATTCTCCAGTGGTGGAACAAATCTTTCTAAAGTGGGGTCGTCCTTGCTGCGATCTTTTTGCATCTCCTTCCAACACGAAATGCAGCGAGTTCTTCACTCTGAACCCCCTCAGAGGGAAGCCCCCAGAGACACACTGGTCCATGCTTGGCCTCCCGGTCTTCTGTATGCTTATCCTCCACTATCCTTAATTTCGAAGTTTCTTCAGAAAGCATGCAGGCTGGGGAGTACTGTGATCCTCATTGCCCCATTCTGGCCTCGCCAAGTTTGGTTTCCCTCTCTATGGTCTCACCTAGTAGTTCCAACATGGACATTGAATCCAGTTCCGGATCTTATTTCCCATCCCTCAGGGGTTTCTCACCCAGACTAGGATAGTCTGAAGCTCACTGCTTGGCTGCTCCAGTTCTCATGATTGTTAGGAATCCAGGTTTATAATCCCTAGTTAAGACTATTCTGGTGGCAGCTCACAGGTCTTCCACTAGAAGGGTTTATCGTAGCAAGTGAAAACATTTTTCCATATGGGCTTTGCAGCATGCATTAGACCCCTTTACTGCCCCCCTGTGTCTGCAGTTTTAGAGTTTTTGGCAGGAATTGTTCAGCAGGGTGCCAGTTCCTCCACAGTCTAAGTCCAATTGGCAGCTATTTCCAATTTTCATGTGGTGGAAAACATGTCATCCTTGGCTTCTACTAAACTTTGTAAGACCTTCCTTAAAGGTAGCTTTCTTCTTAGACCCCTGGTGAAGGATCCTACTCCCCTGTGGGACCTTACTTTGGTACTTCAGGCTTTAGTTGCCCCCTCTTTGAACCTGCAGCTTCTGTAGATTTACAATTTTTATCTTATAAGACTGCCTTTCTGATCGCCATTACTTCTGCCAAGAGGGTGTTGGAACTTTAAGCTTTATCCATTAAGGTTCCTTATATGATCTTTCACAAAGACAGAGTGTCCTTGCGTACCAACCCGTCCTTTCTTCCTAAAGTATCGTCAGAAGCGAATATCAATCAGACAATCAGTCTTCCATTTTTTTCCCTAATTTTCAAAACAAGGGGGGATACAAATTACATCTGCTGGATGTGCATAGACAATTGAGATTTTACTTACACAGGATGAAAACTTTTCATAAATCAGATCAGTTTTGTTTCTTATTCTAAACCTTTATTAGGTAAACCAATTTCCAAAGTAACAATTACTCGTTGGATTTCACAGTGCATTATTTGAGCCTACTTTGTCAAGGGAATTTCCCCTCCAGGGCAGGTAAAGGTGCATTCGACTAGGTCTATGGCTTCTTCAGCTGAATTTTGGTCCAGGGTTTCTGTGGATGACATCTGTTCTGCAGCTACTTGGTCCACATCTCATACCTTCATTTCACATTACAAATTGGATATTGTATCCAGGAACAGGGCATCCTTTGGCTCCGCGGTGATCCAGAATATCCTTCCATGAGGGCCACCCAGGTGTTTGGTAGCTGGGGACCCTGTCCCACAGGTTGAAGACCAAATGAAGTCAACTACTTCAGATAAAGAAGTTATGTACTCACCATAATGTTCCATCTTAGTAGATGTACTTCATTTATCTTCAACCATCCCCCCTCCTCCTCCTCCTTACCTTGTCACTGTGAATACTGACCATATATGAAGACGGTTACGTCAGGAATGCCCTTAGTCATACCTGGGCTCAGGATTTTCGGGTTACCAGTTGTGCAAGGTATTATTAGGTCAGGATGTGTGATGATTTTTGGCAGTAAACTTGATCTGAAGGGAGGAAGGAGACGGGGCATTAAGGGTAAGGGGAAGACTTGGAGCTCAGATCAGATGCTGGAAATGCGCATGTGACATCTGGTACAGATCCGTAACCCTCAGGTTGAAGACAAATGAAGTACAACTACTCAGATGGAACATTATGGTGAGTACATAACTTTATTTTTATTTCTGTTTCCAGAAGATAGAAAGAATTTCTAGCTGCAGACATTGTCTCCTAGCCAAGGTAAACACCATCGTAAGCAATTCACTTATTTTCTTAGAGTTTGCAAGTTAAATTTGTTCTTTTTCAGTAGGGTACACTGTGGTTACTTTCTTGAAGCTCAGCACATAACATACAGTTTAACTCACACTTCTGCACCAGTAAACCAATGCATACATAACATATAGGTCTCTTACATTTGTAAGAGAAGCATATGGATTGTATTAATATTCACAAATGAAACAGAATTATTTACAAACTTCTAGCTAGCTGGGCTGGGAGCCTTCATAAGGAGTTTCTGCTCTAAGGAAGCATGTTGGAGTTTCTTCAGGTTCATTGGCTTTCGAGGTGGTGGAAAGGGCTCTTTTTCTCCACAGAGAACCTCCCTTTCATGCCTCGGATCTTACTCCCTTCCCTGTTGGTTTCTAGCTCTGAGTCGTGCAGGCCTATTCCACAGGGACAGCCAGAATCAATAAGTGTCCAGCCAGTTCCATTAGAGGAACTCTCCCTGTCTTCCAACATCTCAACTGAACATCCCACCGAGGATGGTACATTAGAGGATGTGCAGAAGGAGACACATTGACTCCCCACTGGAGTATCTCATGGAGAATACAGGTTTTGATGGAGAGGGGTTCCCCAGATCACCACCAGATGGCATCTCCTTTGGAGATATTCTAGAGATCCTGAAACAGAAAGGTGGCTGGTCGTCCCAAAATACCTCACCATAAGAATTGGTGTTTATTGAGGCTTTTGGTTTTGGCCTGTCTACATCTTGGATTACCCCCCCCCCCCCTCCCGTCAGATGACTTTATTGATTTTGCTGCCTGTCTGGCTTGGGAGGAATTAGATACCATCAAAACTCATTCCTAAAAGACCAACCAGTTTTTGGCCCCCCCGATTGACAGACCGCACTGGAGCAAAGGGGGTCCCAGTTGATGGAAAGAGTTTTTGCCTCTGCAACCTTTACCCTGAGGTCACTAAATTACCTGGCACATTTTACATGACTTCAGAGGGATTTGCTTGAGAAGCTTTCCGATACCTTGAGTCCATATCTGCTGACTGTTCACTCTTTTGTCCATATCCAGTGCTTTGATGAGGCTGATCTCTTACACAACTGAAGGCATCTCACGAGCAGCCGGTTCAGGTATTGCCATAAGGAGACATGCCTTGATGTACCTTTGCAACTTTGCTGAACCCTTTAAGACATCTTTTATTAATGCCCCATTTGATGGCACTTCCATGTTTGGGCCATCAATAAAAGATGTTAACCTGCAGTGAACAAGACACAAAGAATTTACCTGCAGTAGGAATCAAGTTTTTTGTGCCTCAATGAACCTTTTCTAGAAATCTGAGAGGTGGCAATATGATGTGCTTCCAGAAATCTCAGGGATTTTTCCAAGATTCATGTGGTGAGAATTCCTCCAGAAGCAAAGGAGGAAATTTTAATGGTAGATCTCCTAAAGGCAGAGGAGGGCCACAGAACCGGAGCTTTAGAGCTTCTTTTTTTGGATAGGCCCTTTACCACTCCTGAAGTGCTGCCTGACTGTCCAACTCTGGAAGCATTCAGGGGGTCATTTCACTCGGATGCCTAGGCAAGTATAACACAAGATACATGGGTGCTAAGCATAATATCCAAGGGTTATTACATACCATTTTCCCTTCTTGCTTCTCGCAAAAGTAAGAAACGTCTGGACGTTCCACCCAGTCAGAGGAAAGCAGCAGTACAAGAGAGTCATCCAGATTCATAACTTATTCGTGCTTCTTTTTAGTGCCAAAGAAAACAAGGTACATCAGATGCATTTTGGATCTAACAAGCTTAAATCAGTATATCAAGAAAGTAAAGTTCAAAATGGTCACAGTCCAATCCATTCTACCCCATCTACAATGATTGGATACGCTCCATAGATCTTCAGGATGTGTATTATATCAAAATAGACAGGCAATCCGAAAGATATCTTCACTTCTGTCTGGGAGCCAGTCATTAGCAAGTCAGAGCTCTACGATTTGGACTCACCACAGCCTCAGGGTGTCTACCAAGTGCATGGCAGCAGTGGCAGCTCACGTGAGACCAAAGGGATTGGTGTTTCCATATCTAGATGACTGGCTTCTCATTGCCCCTCCAAGCATCTACTTCTACATGCCAGGGATTATTTGCTCCAGATTTGCAATTCTTTGGGCATAACTTATAAATCATGCAAGTCAAACCTAACCCCAGTCCAAAGCCTGGAGTTCATTGGTGCACTTTGAGACTAGACCCGACAAAACAGCCTCTTTACCTCCTCATCATATCTCCACTATAAGGAGTCCAGTCCATTTTCTCCTTGCTCATTCAGCTCATCCAGTAAGGTCAGTACTACAGGCATTCGTTTCCATGGCAGCGGCCATTGTACTACTTCCTTTGGCATGCTTTTTTTTGCGGGTTCTACAATGGACATCAGCTGTACAGTGGTCCGTTATGTATCAACCCTTATCCTTTCCAAACAGGCTCAACCCAGTTTGCAAACAACACATCCAATGGTGGGTACAATTGGGCAATATACATCTAGGCAGACCCTTTGTTCTACCAGCCCCTATGGCCACAGTGACCATGGACATTTCTCAGTTAGGGTGGGGGCAATTATTGGGAAGAATGGTCCAAGGTACGTGATCATCCCTTCCCCAAGAGACCAAGCTGCATATCGATGTCCTAGAGATGAGTGGCCCAACTGGCATTGCAGGCATTTCAAGATGCTCTCCCATTGGGAAATACTGCATTTCAGACCAACAATATGTCTGCAGTCTGGTACATCAACAAAGAAGGAGGAGGAACACTATCTTATCCCCTTTGCAGAGACCCCATGAGAGTATGGGAATGGGCAATTTCATTAGATCGCTTTCTAATTGTGATGCACATTCCGGGGAAGACTAACATCCTAGCAGACAAACTAAGCAAATCCTTTTTGATGACCCATGAGTGATCTCTCAATTAATCTGTGACAGAGAAGTTCTTTTAGCATTGGGGCCCACCTTGCTGCGACCTATATAGCACCCCCTCAACAAAAAGTGCAGCAGGTACTTTGCTCTGCCCCCCCCCCCCCTCAGGGGGAGTCACCAAGAGATGCTATAGTTCACGATTGGCCCTTGGGTCTCCTTTATGCTTACCCTCCTCTTCCCATGATTCCCACATTTTTACAGAAAGCAAGCAGGCTGAAGAGTTCAGTAATTTTCATTGTCCCCTTCCTACAGTCTTATCTTTGTCTTCCATGGATACTGGAGCCAAGTCTGCATCTCCTGTCACACCCATCATGGATCTAATATCCCAACATTTGAGCCCTAAGACTAACCACATGGTTTCTCCACTTCCAGTAATAGACAGTCAAGGCTTTCTTCCCGTATTTGTGATATTATTTTGGCTTCTCAAAATGAATCTACCAAAAAAAGTATACAAAAGCAAATGGAAAGGATTCTCCCTTTGAGCTTTAAATAAAGATATTGATCCCTTTTCTGTCCCAGTCTCTATGATTCTCCAATTCTTGACAATGCTTTTTGAGGAAGGAGATAGTTTTGCTACAATTAAACTTCATCTGGCAGGGATTTCTAATTTTCACACTGGGAAAAGACCTATTTCTCTGGCTTCATCCAAACTATATAAAGCTTTCATGAAAGGAATTTTTCTTCAAAGGCCTTCAGAAAAAGATCCCTCACCACCTTGGCATCTGATAGTTGTACTACAAGGCCTAACTCAGAAAATTGTGAGCCTTCAGCTAAATCTGATCTGAAGTTTCTGTCATGGAAAATAGTTTTCTTGGTAGCCATCACATCTTCAGAGAGAACATCAAACTCCAGGCTCCCTCTTCAAAATCTCCTTATTTAAATTTTCATAAGGATATGATTGCTTTATTGGCTAATCCCTTTTTACCTAAAGTGGCCTTTGAGAATAACATTAACCAATCCACCCGTTTACCAGTTTTCTTTCCAAATGTTTCCAATAAAGGATAGTACATGCTTGCATCATATTGATGTTCACAGACAATTATCTTCACAGAACAATCCATAAAATCAGACCAACTCTGTTTCCTTTTCTCCAAAAAGAGTAGGTTATCCAATGTCCAATGTCACTCTAGCAAAATGGATAACAGACTGTTTTTCCTGGATTTATTCTTAGAAAGGCATGATATTATCTGTACCTCCCAAGGCTCATTCAACAAGATCCATGGCCACATCATCTGCTTTTTGGTCAAGGATATCTATCGAAATAGACAGTAGGCAAGAGGGGGCTGGAATTTATTAGAGAAAACTGGCAAAGGAGCCAAGGTATTGAGAGATAATAACTAAAGAGGGAAAGGTAATAGAATGGGAAGAGGCCAAGAATGTATTTGGATTGCAACTTACGAGATTGCCTTCCCTATCAAGGATTGATATCAAAGTATAGAGAAAGAAAAGGGAGGTCCTAAATGAAGAACATCCTCTGATATTTGTGCTGCAGCTACAATGTCCAATGCTCATACTTTTGCTACTCATTACAGATTGGATATTATTGCTAGAAACAGAGCCGCCTTTGGTTCGTCAGTACTCTGGAATATCCTTCCATGGGGGCAACCCAAGATCAACGTAGCTGGGAGACTGTGTCCCATATGTTGAGGAAGAATGAAAAAGACCGCATCAGATTTAGAAGTTATATTTTTTACTATAACTAGGCACCTGTGTTGTCCATTTTCATTCTTCCTCAACTTCCCTCCAATCCATCCCTCATCCAAGTTCCTGGTGAAACATATTGGACTGTATTGGAGTTTACAGTTCCAGGTTTGAGTCCTGGCTTTCTATCAAACTATTCCTGTCTCTGAGTTTGCTGCTGTATCCCCATAGTAAAACCATCTGACGCTTTGGGGATGCAATGGACCATCGTGGGTAGAGGGAGGAGCTCGAATGAAATTGGACAACACAGATGCCTAGTTATGGTAAGAACATAACTTTTAATTAATACAGAGAGACATCCTGTCTCTGTGGAAAACTAAGAAAGGAGGGACAGCCATGAGAGCTTAAACTTCAGAAACCCTCTTGACTGAAGCAAGAGCCAAAAGAACAGTCTTCCAAGTACAATGTCGTAAGGAAGCTAAAGCAGCAGGTTCAGAAGGAGCCAGAGACAATTTTTCAAGAACAAAATGGCAGTCCTAGAAAGGCAGAATAGGTTTCCAGGGAGGCTTGATATGAGAAACTGACCTCAAATATAGAGGCCAGAGGAGGAGACAAGGGCAGACAAGCAGAAAGTGCTGACAGGTGAGCTTTAATTGAAAAAATGCCAACCCATCATAGATCAGATCACAAATAAACAAGGGCCAGAGGAACCTCTGCAGATAGAAAATCCTGATAGTGAGAGAGACACCACACAGAAAATCTCTTCCTTCTGGACAAATCTAACTTCTTGGATGTAACTATAAATCATGCCAAGTCAAACCTAACCCCAGTCCAGAGCCTGGATGTAACGGGCTTCCTGTCCTCTTGCAGAACCTGAAGCACATCGTCAGAAAAAGGCTTCCTAAAAGGGATCAAAATGCTATCACCTACAGTGTCCTTTGAAGAGTAGACAAGTGATGCAGGACAAGAGACGCCTTGTCTTGTGTGAGAAGGTCCACCTGGTGAGGTAAAGTGTTGATTGCCCCCTGGCCAACTGAGAAAGAAGGAGAGCCAATGCTGTGTGTGCCAAAAAAGTCACCAACAAGATTTTGGGAAGAGTTCTGCCTGATTTTGTGCAAGACTAAGAAGCAGGGAAAGGGGATTAAAGATGTGCAGAAACAACCCCTTCCAAAGAAAAGACAGGGTGTCCACTTTCTATGCCAGAGGACTTGGGACTGTGGAACAGAAATGAGGACGTTTTGTGTTCAGAGGGGAGACAGAAACATCTACCTGAAGAATACCCCACTGATGGACAATGTCTAGGAATACATCTCTGTGAAGCATTTATTTCTGAGCTTGTGTGCTGGATCTATTTAGTCTGCTGCTACATCGTGTTCTGAGGGACTGTAGACAGACTGAAGTCACTTGATACTGGACAGCTAGATCCTACACCTGAAGAGCTACCGTACAAAGGAGGTAGGACCTTGTACCCCATTGTTTGTTGATGTACCACATCACTGTGGTATTGTCTGTGAAAACATTGAGGGGCCTAGTATTAAAGAGGGTATGAAAGCCTGAAGAGCAAGAAAGAGTCCTCATCTCATTGATGTTGATGTGGTCCGACCTCTGATGAAGAAACCAGAGATCTTGAACCTTGAGAAAACTGAAGGAAGCTCCCCAGCCCCTGTCTGAAGCATCTGTAAAGAGCTCTTGAGTTGGGACTCGAAACTGGGAAGAAAGCCCCAGGTTGAGAGAAGATTGTTGAATCCACCACTGAAGCTCAAGCTTGAGACAAGAAAGGAAGAAAGCTAAAGGGATGACAGTGTTGAAGCCATACTTACTTGAGGTACCACTGTAGCTTTCTCACATGTAACCTGGCCAGAGAAAGCATGGGAATGGTGGAAGCAGTACACCAGGGGCATCTGAGAAAGTCCCTATCCATGACTGAATCCAGAGGAAAAAGAGATTGGAAAAAAGCCAATCAGAGGTAGGGCCTTAGAGACAGGCAGTGTTGCCAGCATGGGGATGGTCTGGATCCTGCAACCAAGGAAAACATGTTCCTGAGAATGAGTAAAGACTGATTTTTGAAAGTTTATGGTGAACTCCAGACTCTGCAGCAGGGAAATAGTGAACTGGAGATCCTGAAGCAGAGCCTCAAAGGATAAAGCTTGAATGAGGAAATCATCCAGATCAGGAAAGATCTGAACCTCTCTCATCCTGCAAAACAGCAATGACAGGATTGAGACATTTTGTGAATACCACTGGGGTGATAGCGGTGCCACAAACAGAAAACAGAATGCACGGAAGAAACAAGAAATGCAAATCTTTCCTGAAAAGCTGATGGATGGGGATATGAAGGTAGGCATCCTTGAAATCCAGAAAGACTGGAAAGGCAATGGGAAGAAGAAGAAATAAAATCTGAAGAGGCAACATCTGAAGGGTGGGCCTTAAGAAAGATGTTGAGCTGAGAGAACTACAGTTTTAATCACCAGGGTACCCTCCTTCGTGGGAACCAGAAACATACTGCTATAAAAATCTCTCCCTCCCTGGGGGGGCACAGCTTGAATGGTGCTCTGGGTCAAGAGGAGAATGAAGAGTCTCAGGGAAGAGAAAAAGCTGTTCTCAAGGAGGTTGAGGGATGCCCAGAAAGGGAGGAAAAGATTTCCAAACTATGAAATATCCGTAGTGGATAATGAACTGAAACCAACAGTCTGTTGTGATCTTTAACCAATTTGAAAGGGACAAGGGAACCTGGCTGAGGGAAAACAGAAGCAAGTTGGCAGATAGAACCTGGCTAGTCCTGAAAAAAAAGGTTTCTGGGAAATAGGGGTCTGTGTAGATTTAGCAGGAGGTACATGTGTAGAACCCTTTTTACCCTTTGATGGAGGCCAAGACTGTCTTTGAACAAAAGCCGATTTGGAAGGGTAATTACTTTGAAACTTTGGAGTAGTAGAAACAAAAATATGTTTAAAATCCTGCAAGGCTTTCCCTTATGCTGGAGAGATTTAAAAAATTCAGTAACAGCAGTAGTAACAACAAGATTTTTATTATCCAAAGGAACATCCACTAATTTGGACTCATTACATCCGAGTGACACCTTCAGGTGCATCTGCAGTTAACTCCTACAGATGCCTGTTGGCATCAAATATTGTTTGTTCATATTTACATCAATAATTCCAAAAGTATGCTTTGGAGAGGGTTTAAAAGAGTTCATCTTAAAGCTTACACAATGAGAAACTCAACTACATTAATACTGGACCTCTGTCTAGTGCAGGCAAATGGATATTAACTGTTGTTTTTATGATATTAATTTATATAGATATAATTTTCACATTTTTCTAATATCTCAACAACCAAGTAACACAGACAGAACTCCTTAACCTTATATGAAAGCTTTCAGCTAGATAAATAAAATGCTACTTGACAGTATGTGTGTAACTTGAGTGTTTGCTGAGATATTGTAAGTTGTTTACAAAATATTATGTATTTATTTATTTATTATTTATTGACATTTGTTGACCAGGAAAGTCCACTGGGCCAATTACCCATTTTCAGTGGAGGCCCGGGGAGACAAGCTCCATACAATCATAGAAATTTTTACATAACATCAGCTTAACTTTGAAAGTCAAGAAAGTGTTTACACAATACAAACTGAAGTAGGTATACAAGACAAATACATAGGTATACAATACAAAAAAATAAACCCAGTGTGTTAGATTTTTAGTATTTCTGTTTATATATTCTCATAAGTAAGAATGCTCTTTAATCAATTCTGTTTATTCAGCCACATAAATAGAAAGCAAGAGAGACTGGATATGAAGACAGATGGTATAAATTGCATCTATATTAAGTTAGTAAAAATATTTGTAGTGTATAGTAGCCAAAACTGTGTTTACTGTGACTTTTAAAATTCAGTTTAAGACGTAGAACCTAAAGAATACTACCACTATAAAATAGTTTATGCTAGAGAGTTTGCCATTTATACTTTTTTCATAATCCCTGTAGTTCCATAGATGTGAACATTTGTTTGAAATGTGAGGCCATAATTTGATTCTGTCAAAAGGCTTAGGCTCTGCCCATTGGAAGTTACAGTCCAAACTTCCTGAGTTCCACTGGAGTGAATGAGTTAATGTTGTCAGGCAAAAGCCTGAAGATGAAGCCAATAGTGACACTTCATGACAGAATGAAATACAGCAGCCCTGGAAGAAGCATCAGCTGCTTCGTAACTACATTTAATAGAGTGGCAGGAAACTTGAGAGATTGAACCCAACAAGGAAAGGACCAAAGCCTTCCACTCAGAATCAAGAAGATGAGAAATCACCTAAGAAACCGTAGAGTGGAGGGTTAAAACATATCTGTGATATGAGTCTGGTAATTAATAACCTTAAAAGACAGTGTAGTAGCAGTGTGGACCTTTTTGCCCACCCTGTCCGTGGCTCTACTATCCTTATCTGAAGGAAGCAGCTTAGAGGGGCAACAGCTTGGAGGGTTTGTCAGAGGAGACAGCATAGAAGACTGCAGAAGAGTATTTATACACAAATTTGCAATAATCAGGTATCTTGTAAAATCTGTCAGGTTTTTTTAGGAGCAGCAGGCTGAGTCGGGGGCTACAGAAGCTGCTGAAAAGGTATCCAGGAAGGCAGCCAAAACCAAGGAAACAGCAAAAGTCTTGGGACACTCCATCTGGAGGAGCTATACCTCTTCTGGTTATCAGAAAACCAAGAACAATCCCACTTAAAGAATTCCATCATACAGGAAATAGTGTCCCCAAAGAAGAGTTCCTCTAAAATGGACTCTGGACTAATAAAATCCTCTGCTCCTGAACCATAGTCCAAGGGAGAAAAGCAGGCTAAGAATTCTTCCCCTGAATATTGATCCTCATTAGAGGAATCCTGCTCTGAAGACCAGGCCAGAGCAAGCACAGAGACCCCTTGAGGAAGCTTTAAAGTGTGAAGCAATCCCTGAGTAAAATCCTACCATTCTCCCTCGTTCCTTAACTGCAGGCAAAATATGCTTGTTTCTTTTTTTTTGCAGAACTTCTCCACAAAAAAACATGAGAGGGTTAGACCCTTATTTACACTCAGTAAGTGTAGTAGGGATCTTCTCCCTCCCTAACTAAGATCTATGGAATTCTCCCCTTGGTCTGTCGGATATAATCAGCCAAGGTTCAACAGCTGGAGCAGATGTTTGGAAAGCCTCCAAGGATGTGAGAAGTCTGATCCGTGTCAGAGGGCTCACTGCAGAGGAATGCAAAGCAATGGCCAAATGATCCCCCTGACTTTTACTAGCCTCGAGAGTGACGTCCAGCAGCATCTGTTATTTTTATTTTTTTTACAGCTGCTGACCCTTGGGACAGGAAGACTCCGTCATGCTACCCTGAGCCAACAGCTTAAGACATTGGAATTTATCTTGTCCTTTTCATTCCTCCTCATGGCTGGGTCACGGATCTGACCTGGCCACATCCTTACAGACTAGGATCCAAGTCTCGAGCTCCTCCCTCTTCTCATAATGCTCTGTCCTCTGCCTACCTCCCCAAATCTAGTTTGCTGTGCAGTAGTGACAGATGTGGTTCTGGTGTCTCGAGCTTTTAGTGGGAAACTTATAATTGTATTCCAGCTTCATCTGTCAGATAAGTCGTTTTTTGTTAAATTTCTTGTATTTCTTAACCTCCCCTTCCTTAGCAGCAATAAGGATATTAGGTAACTTCCTTCTCTCTCCTTCCTTCCTCTGCTGTTGTGCTTTTGCCAGTTCTTTCTCACTGCCGTTGTTATCATAAAAAAAAAATTACATAACCTTAAGTTCTTAGGTAGTTATATAGGTGTGTAACTCTGTAACAATTTCCTTGAGTGAGTGGGTTCTGTGTGAGATAGCCTTTCCTTGTCCATAGTGTTCTTTCATCATGTCTTCATGTCTGACAAACCCGCCAGGTTTAAACGGTGTACAGAATGTGGACATAAAATACCACATTCTGACACCCACAACAGATTTCTTTCCTGTCTTGGTCCTGAACACTTGCGGTCGGCTTGCTCCATTTGTGAGGGGTTTAATCCTAGGGCTATTGCCAACCACAAGAACAAATTGATTCTCAAGGATCTTCTGATATTTCTCAAGGGGCTCAAACACCCTCCAAGAGCATGATAGAGTCTGTCGACCCAAAGAAACTCCCTCTTTATGGGCAAGATGCAATAAGGAATTTTCTTGGTCTGGAAACATGCATGCAAGTAAGACAGAAAAAAAAGGGAGATAGAAAATATCTGTGCTTTATTAGATGTTGTACTGACAAAAAATATTTTTCTGTTTGACAAGAAGTTTTATTTACAACTCACTGGAGTTGCAATGGGTACACCAACAGCGAATACATATGCAAACTTAGTACTACACCAATGGGAGAAGCAATTTATTCTAAGCAACTATAATGAATTAAATGTTAAGGTAAAGTTTTATAAAAGATTCGTAGATGATTGCTTTCTCATATGGGAGGGTACTAGTGATGAACTAAGGAATTATATTGATTATTTAAATAAAACAACAGATTTTTTAAAGTTTAAAATGACTTCTTCTATAGAAGCTATTAATTTTTTGGACATTCATGTCTATATTAAGCACAATAGAATACAAACAAAGATTTATAAAAAAGAGGTTAACACTAATAGATATGTAAGGAAAGACAGTATGCATGCAAAGCACACCTTTAAAGGTGTATTGAAAGCTCAGCTAATACGAGTTAGTAGATTAAATACAGAAGATGAAAACTTTATACAACAGGCGGAAGAAATGATACAAGATTTTTTAAAGCTTGGCTACTCTCTTCAAGATGTAAATGCAGTATATGAAGATGTGAAAATGAAAAGAAATAATATGTATAAACTTTTTTTTAGTGACAAGAGACAGCCCACACAGATACTTGGCGAGAGAAAAGACGTACTTGGGTACGTTACAACCTATAACGCCTATACAAGGGATGTGTGCAATATAATAGAGAAAAATTGGCTGATAATGCTAGCCATGCCAGAATTAAAAGACATAATAGGAATAAAACCTAAGTTTTCCTTTAGGAATTTAGATAATTTAAAGCAAAAGCTATGTTTTAAAGATTTTAAAGAGCAAAAGATAAGAACTTTTAAACAGTAGTTTAACACAGAAGTGTTATAACTGTACTTGTACAGATATTTATGACACATCAAATATGTTTGAACACCCTTTAACTAAACAAAGATTTGAATTTAAATGTTCGGCTAATTGTAGCACTTCTCGAATAGTGTATATAGCAACCTGTGTAAACTGCCCAGCATATTATGTAGGAAAGACTACAAGAAAACTAAAAGAACGCATAATAGAGCATAAATCGGAAATCAGAAGGGGAATATTAACAAATGCACTCAGCAAACATATTGTTGAAAATGAAAGACACATATTTAAATTTAGAGTAATCTGTAGAGTAGATCTTGGTATGAGGGGAGGGGATATTAATAATATGTCAGAGCTGAGAGAGCTAGAATGGATTATAAGGTTAGGTGCTGAGGCAGAGCCAGGTTTAAATGTAATGGTCAGTTTGAAACCAATATTAGTTAAAAAGCAAAGAGAGAATATCTAATTTTTATATGTTTTGTAGTTTATAGTTTATAGATTAGGTATTTTAAGTATTTATTTTGTATGTTTTTATAAATATGATATATTAGTGTCTTAATTGTTATGTAAATAAGCAGTATTTTAATATATAATTAGAGGATGGTTTTGTTTGGCTGGCTGAATCATGTGTTTTAATGATGTTCCCTATTTAAATGACTTTAGATTGATTTCAATGTTATGTATTGATGAAGGGTGGTTAACCCGAAAGCTTTGCTTAATAAATCTTTTTCTTTGGCGCACAGAAGTGTTTTTGGAATCAATTAACCCAGGCCAGGGATTACTTTTTCAACCATGCCAGTCATCTAGGTGTCACCAAAAACCTAACTAAAATCGCATATGTCTCTGGTACAGAGTTTAGTGTATATTGGGGCCTTCATGAACACATCAAGTCAGATTGCATTGCTACCCCCTCATTGAGTACAGACATTGAAGGACCATGTTCGAGCTATCGTTATCTGCCCATCTCCACTGGCAAAGCTAATACTTCAGGATCTTGGATCTATGGTGGCTGCCATTCCCTTAGTTCCATTAGCCAGGTTTTTTTATGCGAGTGCTTCAATGGACCTTTGCAGCTCAGTGATCCATTCTCTATCAGCCCCTATCAAACTGATGTTGGTTTGCAGAAAACACCTACAATGGTGGCTTCTGTCTGATGATCTGACAATCAGCAGACTATTCCTACTACCTTCCCCATCAGCTACTGTGATCACTGACACTTCCCAATTGGGGTAGGGGGGGCATTTCAAGGGAAAGATGGTCCAAGGCAAGTGGACACATGCAGAGACCAGATTGCATATCAATGTTCTGGAGATGAGAGCAGTTCTTCTCACATTGCAAGCCTTTCAGGATGTCATCCCTCTAGGAACTATTGCTATTCACACAGACATGTCAGTCATCTGGTACATCAACCAAAAAGGAGGAACACACTCTTATCCCTTGTGCAGAGAGGCCATGAGGGTCTGAGAATAGGTGATATCTTCAGACCACTTTCTGCTTGCAACTCACATACCAGTGTCCTTGCACACAAACTCAGCAGGTCTATTCTGACCCCTTACAAGTGGCATCTCAATGAATCAGTAGCGGACCTGATCTTCAGCCATTGGGGCCAACCATGCTGTGACCTATTTACATCCTCTCAGAACAACAAGTGCAGCAACTACTTCTCTCTGACCCCCCTTCCTGGGTAGTCCCCGAGGGATGTTGTAATTCACAATTGGCCCCTGGTCTCCTGTATGCTTATACCCCTCTACCCTTGATTCCAAAATTTCTACAGAAAGCAGAATGTTTGAAGACCTTGGTAATCCTCATTGTCCTCTACTGGCCTCATCAGATTTGGTTCCCCTTTCTCTGGTCTCATCTGAAATATCCTCCATGGATATTGGAACCCAAACAGGACCCCCGTCTTCACCCTATAGAAGATTTTCACACCAACCTAATATCCTTCAAACTGACCACTTGGTTTCTCCACTTCCAGTAATTGTACAAAGGTACAGGCTTGCTTCCCCTGTCCAAGATATTATACTAGCTTCCCTGAAACTGGGTACCAAGAAGGTTTGTAGGAGCAAATAGAAGAGATTTGTCTTCTGCGCCTCCGTAGAAAACATTAATCCCTTGTCAGCTCCAATATCAGCTATCCTTCTCTTCCTTATGTCTCTTTGCAAAGAGGGAGCCAGTTTCTCTGCACTCAAACTTCAGTTGGCAGCCATCTTGAACTTCCAGTCAGGAAATATTTTTGGTTCCCCTGCAACCTCCAAATTGTGCAAGACCTTCTTGAAAGGAATCTTTCTCCTCAGACCTCCAGTTAAAGACCCTTCCCCACCAATGGGATCTTACTGTGGTCTTACAATGCTGAACTCAAAAACCCTTCGAACCAGCTAGTGATTGTGACTTGAAGTTCCTCTCATGCAAGACAGTCTTTCTTATCACCATTAGTTCAGCAAAAAAAATCTTGGAAATCCAGGCGCTATCTTCTAAGGCTCCTTACATCATCTTCCATAAAGCTAGAGTAGTGACCCTTTGTACTAATCCCTCTTTCATGCCCAAGGTAGCTACAGAATCTAACCTTAACCAGTCCATACAACTGCCAATTTTCTTTCCAAATTTCTCTAACAAGGGAGAATGTATTTTACATTTACTTGATGTTCGTGGATAGTTATATTTTTATATTCATAGGACAAAACATTTTCAAAAATCAAACCAACTATTTGTGTCCTTTTCACATAGCCACCTAGGTCAGGTGGTTTGAAAAGTTACTCTTGCTAAATGGATACCAGACTGTATTACTTTGATTTTTGCCAAGAGCGGATTGCATTTAGCTCGTCCTCCTAGGGACCATTCAACTAGGTCTATATCCACCTTATCTGCTTTTTCTTCCAGGACATCTTTAGATGATAATCTGTGCTGCAGCCACTTGGTCAAAAACTCATACCTTTGTCACACATTACAAATTGGACATTGTTTCCAGGAACAGGATTTCCTTTGGTTCTGCAGTGCTCCAGCATATCCTTCATTGAGGCCACCCAGGAGTTATATAGCTGGGGACACTGACCCACTGTGAGGAGGAATGAAAGGGACATCAGGTTTATAAGTTATGTACGTACCATAACTTGGTATCTGTGTTGTCCTCTGTCATTCCTCCTCACCTTCCCTTCCAGCCATCCCCCTACCCAGTGCTCTAGAAGACCTTTGGAGAACTGTTTAAAAACTAATGTTCCTGGTTTGAGACTCTGGGTTCTTAATTCTTTCTATTTCTGTGCACACTATCAGCTATTTGGGCAGCAAAATCAATCTGAGGGAGTTAGGCAGAGGACAGAGTATTATGGGAAGAGGGAGGAGCTAGAGACTTGGATCCTAGTCTGTAAGAATGCAGCCAAGTCGGATCTGTGACCCAACTGTGAGGAGGAATGAAAGAGGACAATACGGATACCAAGTTATAGTAAGTACTGCAAAATTTGATGATGCTGTACTGTACCGTAATTAGCTGGAAAGACTGTATACAATGAGACTGAGAAACAAAAATCTTAATTACCCAAGCTTGTGCTGAATAGGTGTCAGTTTCTCCCTTATGGACCAAGTCTTATACAATGAGACTGCAGAAATGAAAGTCTTAATTACCCAAGCTTGTGCTGGATAGGTATCATTCTCTCCCTTATGGACCAAGTCTTGTGCACTTTTCAGAATAAATTCTTCAAACACTGTAGTTCATTTTATAAGGTTTTATTAGATGTTCACAAGATCTGAATAACAATATCCGAATACTGTCTTTAATAGTACTGATAATTCAAATTGCTGTACATCATATTCTGATTGCCTGAACAATGTAAACTGACATAGTCTCTAGATGACCTGTTTTCTGTACTCTGGCTCAAGTGTTTGTCATCTTCTCTGAAGTAACAGGTCAAATGAATTTACTAACCTTAACTGCCCTGCTATCCTGAATACAGCATATTTTATTGCATTAGTCTCATAAATTTCCTTATTTAATTTTTTTAATCTTGGTCTCAGGCTTTGTATGTGCTATATTAAGGAGCATTCTGTAGCTGATCTTTTTCTTGAGAAAAGAACACTCTGTCTGCACACTTTATGCTTATCTTTCCTTTTTAATAAAATGTATTTTCATGCTTGGCCAGCAAGGTTATTTTCCTTTCTGCTTAACTATCTTTTATGCATAAATCAAACACAATATATTTTACCCTTTAGCTTATCTAACGTCTAATAACTATTTTAAAATAGAAATCCCTAATCTAACAGATGCCTCTAAGGTCCCTGACAAAAGTCTACTGGGACCTACTTCTGTAGTTACCTTATATTTATATTGCTAACTACTGTGTTTAGCTTTATGCTACTTGACTTATAATCTGAAAATAAAAAAAAATTTTATTTGGTAAACATGCAATTTTAATTTTGACCACTAGGTGTCACTTGAGCATTTATGGCCTGTTTGGATTGGAGTCTTTTAAAACTTGTATATTATTTACCCCCCCCCCCTTTTACTGTAGGAAGAGGTCTTGCAAAATTTATTTGTATACTGTGCCATGCTTTTTCTGAAACTGGCACTACTCTGCAACCAAGGATTTCTTAACGTAGGGTTCATCTGCAGACATATTATACATTCCTCCTGAATTTCTTTACATAGCTTTTTTTAGCTGTGGATTTTAAAACTTATACCTTATAACAGGCCAAATTTTCTGAAAACCTACATAACCTAGTAGCTTTATTAGCTGCTTACAGCCTTACTCCTGGAAATGGGCTGGCAACTTTGCATTATACCCTTTTATTAGCATTCCTCTGCATGTCTTGGATCTTTGCCAGATTTGCCTCGACCGTTGTGCCCACTTGACTTACTTACTTATACCTTTTACCTTAATTTTCTTTTACTGCATTGGATATAGAGAAAATCCCCTCCTTGGCAGCTTTTTCTGACACATATTGTATAGCCTATCAACCATGATGGCTATCTTCTGAAGACTAATTGAAATCTGCACTAAAAAGATAACTTTATAAATGGTCTTGAAGCATAATTACCATATTCTGTGTTAACTTGTGTCTATACATTTTATTTAAATTTGTTGCTGCTTACCTTTTTTAACTTTTATGAACATTTATGAGTTATAATAGTTTACTAAAACATATACTTTCTGTATTTTAAGTTTATGCATTTGCATTGTCTGTTAATTTCCTTAATTCCTGACTAATGTAAAGTGCACTGCAATCTGTAAACATGCACTGTAATCTGTAAACTAATTAACATATTAAGCCTGCTCTGTTATGCCTTGAGTGGATTGAATAACTCTACCTATTATTTAAATAAGCCTGTAAAAATAATTCTGTTACTTTATCCTTAACTAATGACTGAATAATGTAATAAGTCTTTTGCAAATGCATCTGTCACCTTACCCTTAACTAATGACTAAATAATATGAAGTATTTCAGATTTGACTGAAATGTACTGTACTGAATATGAATGTCATGTTCTGAAACTTGACTGAAATTTACATTAACATATACTGAACATTTAAAAATAGCTGTGTATATTTTGGAAACTAAACTAAAAGAATATATTTTGCCAGCGTTAACTAAACACAGATAAAAGCATAACTGAAACTGGTACATGTTATATCCTAACTAATACTAATGAACAATTGCATGAAACATGAAAACATTTTGACAGTGGGCAGGATTCACGATGGCTTGCACGGAGTCTAAGAGTAGTGTAAGACTCCATGCAGCCATCGCGATCCAGGAACAGCCAGATTGTGCGTGTAAGAGAGCACCTAAAACGGCTCTTACACGGGCAGGGCGTGGATATGCTAATTACCTCACTTGCAGCCGAAAGGCATGCAAATTAGGTTAATTCACGATCCAGGAAGCAGAAACCTGCCCGTGTAAGAGCCGTGTTATCTGCAGAAATGTACTCAGTTGATAACTGAGTACCGTTCTTCAAATAACACAATGGAGCCATGTCAGCTCCAAATAAAGGTTGCAAATGTTGCAGGCAGGATGCCAATGGCCAAATATGTGGCCACTGGCAACGTACCCTGATGCAAACATGAAATAAAAATATTTTTTTTTCGGCGATCGCCAATGTTTAAATGTAGCGCAGCGTTGCGCAAACAGGCTGCGCTATAAAAAACAAAAAATAAAAATATTAAACCCACAAATGTGGGTTAATGCAAAGCATGAGTATACAATGGAAGGGAATAGCAGGGTAAAACAACATGGCCACCGAGTAGGGGTTGCTAAGGGGGGAAGCGGAGTGTAAGACATGTAACTAAGCATTAGTAGGCAGTCCTATGTAAATGAGTGGTAGGATAGTGAATCGCACTGTTACACAGAAAATGAGCACAATCCGTGCAGTGTAGGAGTAGGATAAGGGGGAGTAACAGAGTAGGAGATAGGTGACATCACAAGGGGGAATGTATGAAAGGAATGCAGCTCATTGGAGCACAGTGGCATGTGAAAGCTGTCAGTCGCACATCATGGAAAGAGGAGTGTCAACAAGTAGGCATGGGAAAGCCAAGAAATGGAAGGTGTACACGATGGATAACACCAAAGTTTCTTGCTGGGCGTGCATGCGCGCGTGTGCACACTGGTAGGCACAAGTAAGACAGAGTGCGCGCATGTAAGCGTGAGTGCACGCGTTTAAGGCAGAATAAGCATGTAGGAGCCTGTTTAAAAATCTGTAAACTTGTTTGCGCTGGTGTGCACGCGTTTTAACCCGAATAAGCAGATTCTAGTCCGTCTAAGCATGTGTGCGCGCGTTAGCCACTGTGAGCGTGTTTATGCTGGTATGCACATTGCTCCCCCCCTGAGGAAACAGAAGGGAAAAAGGAAGCATGGGAATTAGTAGGAAGCTAGCAGAAATTACTGGCAGAGCTAGCAGGTGAAAACAATCAGAAGCAGGCAATTACACAGGCAGAACAGTAGCCTAGCCCAGCACTTAAAACACTGCAAACAACAGTGCAGAATGTTTCTCTCAAGAGACTCTGCAACAGAGGAGTAAGCTACTAGAAGTGAATACTGAAAAAGCTTCACTCAGACAAAAAATGCTAGGGGCTGCCATAGCTGTTATAAGTAGACATATGCAACTTGCTGAGGGTGGTGACTATGCAAATGTTGCCAGACAACCCACAGTGAGGAGATGGAGAAGAGTGTACAGGCCCAGGGTCACCTACCAGGGGTTACATGAGCTGGAATAGTGGAGCGCTATAGAGTGGACAGAGACCTCCTGCAGCAAATTGTTGAGCTGTGCAGGCCACGCCTCACACACAGAACCAACAGAGGGGAACCCATCCCAGTGGAAACCAAGGTACGTGTTGGCCTAAGAATACTAGCAACAGGTACCTTCCAGAGACCAACTGGTGATATGATGGGGATATCACAGGAATCAGCATCCAGGGTACTGCACCAGTTCCTGGACGCCATGTCAGCACATGTCGGTGAGCATGTATATTTCCCCAATTCCCACGAGGTATTGGCCAGCAATATGCGTCTCTTCCAGCAAATAGCGGAATACCCTGAGGTAGTGGGTGCAATAGACTGCACGCATATACGCATCAAAGCACCAGCCGGTGAGCGGGGTAGGGCCTACATTAACCGCAAGGGCTTCCCCTCCATCAACTGCCAGGTCGTGTGTGATGCCCAGGGCATAATAATGAATGTGTGTGCTGGCTGCCCTGGAAGCTACCACGATTCACATATCTGGCATCTGACACAGCTGTACCAGACATTTGCCAATGGGGACATCCCACATGGTCACTTAGTGGGGGATGCTGGCTATGCACTGGAGCCGTGGCTGATGACACCCATCAGAAATGCACACACACCTGAACAAGAATGCCATAATGAGGCACACGCACAAACACGAAATGTAATTGAGCGTGTGTTTGGGCTGCTCAAGTCACGGTTCCAGTGCCTGGACACATCTGGTGGAGCCTTGCAGTACTCACCAACTACATGTACCCAAATCATCATGGTATGTGCTATGCTACATAATATGATTCTGCGAAAACAGCTGCAGCAGGACCGGCATAGGGCTGGGCCAAACAGCCCCCCACCATTGCCAAGTCAATCACAGGCAGAGCGTGACTCGGAGGAGGAACAACCTGAGCCTGCCCCAGTAGGCAGAAGGAGGCGTGCCCAGTTTGCCTTGGCCTTGGCAAAGCGGCAACGCATAGCACATACACTGGCTCAGTAGGAACCCAGGAAATTATACCTCTCTCTGACTCACACATATAGTAAAAGGGATGCCTAAGTTGACACAACCTGCTATCAAACATGTACAGGGAGTGTAGTATGTGCATCCAACATAGACAGCCCTGCAGCACCACCTGAGGCATGATTGCCATCTGTTAAGCAATGCAACACCATGTAGTATATGCAAACATGATGACCCTGACTAACATCCTACCCTCACCAAGCATGATGCCACAATATGAAGACGAGATGATCAATTACAATAATTGGCTTAAGTATTGCCATTAGTCAAAGGGGATCCAATGCGTGCCAGCCTGGGATGACATCCTGAGCAAGGCACGATGCTCCGCCTCCATAGGTATCACAAGGGATAAGAACCTAGATGTAATGCTACCCAATGCCAGATGTCCAAACTGAAAGATACATGCAGTCTAAACTCCCCTCAGCATGGAGAATGTTGATATCTGTCCTGTAACAGAAAACTGAGTTAAGGCTCACAAGAGCACCCTAACACTACCAGGTTACACCTCATACCATGCTTTACAGCCCCAAAACATGGAACAAACTACAAAAGGAGGGTGAGTAGCAATAATTGTCAAGGATAACCATACCCCCATGTTGGTACTACAACAAGAAGCAGCATGGATTATCCATACTCAAGTAACAGTGGCTAAGACTCCCTGCCAGTTTGTAGCCTGCTACAGACTACCCTCCTAATGCCAAGAACTGCACTTGGCCTACGTTGGAACACATGGAAATATCAAGCTCTCCAAACAACATTATACTGGGTGACTGAAAATACTAATAGACTGGGAGCATTATCCCAGCACCAACACCCTAGGCCAAAGGTTCCTAGAATCCATAAACCAACATGCTCAGGAACAATGTACCACTCCCACAAGAGGGGTAAGCGTACTGGATGTGATAATCAGCAACATGGGTACTCTATGGCCAGATGAGAAGTATATTCCTTACTGGTAAGATCAGACCATAGAGTAATCACACTGGATATTCACAGCCGGACCACAGTCCCTGTCCAGAAAACCACAGTGAAAACCATGTGTAAAGGAAATGTTGCACTCCTCCAAACTGATGTGGAATCCATTAAAGGCCCTGTGCCTGTGGAAAATATGGGCCACACCTCAGAACCCCCTGACAAGCTTGGTCTGCAAAGCTATGGAAAGGATCATCATGGACCTCAAATAAAGATATTGGGGACCTACAGACACTGGACCCTACCCAGCGTGGCTTTCTTAAGGGCAGATCCTGCCCCTTAAACATGTCTGACTCATTTGAAACAGTCATCAAGGCCATTGATGAGGGGAATGTGGTCCACACAGCCTATCTGGATCTTGCAAAAACCTTCCATACAATACCCCACGTGTTCATTATAGATAAGCTCACCAGCTTAAATATAAACCCCTATGTTAGTAGATGGGTTGCAAACCATCCCAAGGACAGAACTGACATGGTCAGACATGCTGCAATCATGTCAGACTACAAACCAGCTACAACTGGCATCCCACAAGGCTCAGTCCTGGGACCTCCCTTGCATGGTATATATTTCCCATAGGTACAGGCCAACATGGAAGGAGTGTGTCTGAACAAGTTTTCAGAGGACTACAAACTGGGCACCTTATCTGACCCTCCAGCTGACACAAGCATCCTACAAAAGGGCCACATAGAAACAGACAACTGGTGACAGAGCCATGTCATCAAGCTAATTGCAGAAAAGTGTATAGTCAAGTGCCCACCAATTACCACATAGATGTTAACCCATTAAGTACTTTAGAAGTAATAATAGACCTGGGGACACAATTTGATAGATATCTTGCATTTGGCAACCATGTGGCTGTAGTGGTTACAGAAACATACCATATACCCACTTAATCATGAAGGTAATCAGATCTAGATCAGGGGAGGTCATCGTGCCTCTTCAGTAATCCTTCATCAGCCTCACAATTGAGTACAATGGCCCCTGTGGCATGTACCTCAGCAGACACCTCCAGCAACTGGAAAGACCCCAAAAGTACCCCACCAGAAGGATCAAAGAGCTCAAGCAGATGCCATGTGTTGCCTGATTAAACAAACCGCAGCTCCACACAGTGCCATACTGCCTGCCCAGAGGCAATCTGTGCCTGATGTATAAAGCCATGTCCAAGCTGGAATCAATGAACATGCTGCACCTTGTACAATCTGAATGCCAGTGAGCAATGCACATGAGAGACCTGAACCCCAGCACTGACATACATAGGACATGCTGTAGTGATTGATCCATAATCCAGAAGCTCACTCCACTCTTGAGTAAACTCCCAGTGCAGGTTAGCCAGAGTCCCTCATTGACTCTCCTCAACAGGAATCATGATGAGTGGATGGGAGATGGTAGGTTTACCCTGGGTATCACTGTTATGTCACGGGTAGACAGAGGCACATTATACTAACCTTGAAATATGTGATGTCAAATTCCAGTTACAATGTGTGTTGAAGGACAAACACACACTCTGACTAGCAGTAGAAATGGCCTAGGGCACATCGCTAGTGTTTGTCAATGTCCACCCAAGTTGTGGAATACACTACCAATGATGGACAAGCCTGGTGTAAGTAGTCCATATCTGAACAAAATGCAGCATGGTCATATGTGCACAACTGGCCCTTAACCAGTCTGGTATGCTCACTATGAATATTGAAAGCAGTGATAGGACTGAAACCCAGGATACTGTCCACCACAGTGAAAGTACTGAACCAGTACACTATACAGTATTACAGTGTATGGTCATTATGAAAGGATGTTGACAACTGTATGCAATCTATCCCATGGAAACCCTGCAGGCACAGTATAATCCCTGTCGGGTTCAGACAAAAAGCAGTTGGGCAGTATGTACACAACATGACTCCCAACACACAACTATAAATGTGAAATACTGTGGAAGTTCACACACACCCACAAATGTGGTGGACTGAAGATCTCAACATATGGAAAGCACACACTGGGCATGCTCACACACTTTGATAAATGAGACATATGTCAGGCAACAAGCCATGGAATATGCCTGAACTGGGCATGCTCACACACTTAGGCCATGTCTCAGTTTAGCAGTTGGCTACACATATGTGGTATTTGTATGTGTTAAACCAGGAACCAACCACAAGACAGCAATCTGCCCAGTGCACACAGTTGAATGACTACAGAGACATAAGTTAAATAGTGGATCCCACACATATTCACACATCTTCCACAGATACACAAGTTGTACATAGAAACACGGAAAGCTATGGCAATAAAGACCTGCAAACAGTTTATCAGCAACAAATATTGTGCAGCTGACAATTAAACATATGGGTGTAGAGGTCAATACTAGGCTGTTTGCCCTAGGGAATATATGCTAAGCCAGAGTGTGCTTGGCATCTGCCTCCCCAGTACAGTAGGATACTGTGCCTCTGTAAAGTAGGTCACAGAAGGCACCATGTAAGGCTAGTGTACTGTGCCTCCATCAAGCAGGGACACAGTGGAGATCCCAGGGGTTGAATTTGCAATGTCACATCCATGTTTGAATCCTGCAAATGCTCAGTATGTGTGTGTGTTTGGGTGAGGGGGGTTAGTGTGTGTGCAATTCTGTGTGAAAGAAATGTCCCTTTTGCCAACTAGAAGAACACACTGCATGATGCACACTCCGCTTTCTAAACACTGATGATCCCAGCACCCTATAAGTACAGCAGGAGAAGGGAAACCTCCCAGTAATGTGAATTGCGCACTCTGCTAATGCGTCTCTCTCAAGTGTCATAACATAGGTAGGGGTTTGAATCCTGCAAATGCTCAGTGTGTGTGTTTGGGTGAGGGGGGTTAGTGTGTGTGCAATTCTGTGTGAAAGAAATGTCCCTTTTGCCAACTAGAAGAACACACTGCATGATGCACATTCCTCTTTCTAAACACTGATGATGTCAGCACCCTACAAGTACAGCAGGAGAAGGGAAACCTCCCAGTAATGCGAATAGCGCGCTCTGCTAATGCGTCTCTCTCAAGTGTCATAACATAGTTAGGTAGGGGTTTGAATCCTGCAAATGCTCAGTGTGTGTGCTTGAGTGAGGGGGGTTAGTGTGTGTGCAATTCTTTGTGAAAGAAATGCCCCTTTTGCCAACTACAAGAACACACTGCATGATGCACATTCCTCATTCTAAACACTGATGATGTCAGCACCCTATAAGTACAGCAGGAGAAGAGAAACCTCCCAGTAATGCAAATAGCGTGCTCTGCTAATGCGTCTCTCTCAAGTGTCATAACATAGTTAGGTAGGGGTTGAATCTTACAAATGCCATGTGTGTTTTTGTCACACAGTTTGTCCATGTGTGTGGGGTGTTGCTCTTAATATTGTATGACATAGATCATATCAGTAATGTCAATGCACACATGAGGTATGTGTGTGCCACATAGACATATGTACCTGTGACCTGAAATAGTTCCCACGTGTGAAGCCTGCCTCATGTGAATACATGTAATTTGCATTACACAACTTTATGACTGTGGTGTTCTGTGCAGGGGCTGCATTTGGTATGTGAATATACAGTGAGAGTAGTCTATGGTGTCATCTTACCAGCGAGGGATACACGTCTGGTCTGGAGCATATAGTCCACATGTTGGTGATGAACAGGTGCAGCATGTATTCCCCACTTGTGGGAGTTGTAACAAGTAGTTCCATAGCAATTGAGTGTATGGATTCTAGTAACTTTACACCTAGGGTGTTGGAGCTACAGTAATGCTCACAGCCTATGTGTGGGTAAATGAAGCTGCCCAATGTATTGTTGTTTGGAGACACCCGCAGATATACATGTCTACTTAAGTAGGCCAAGTGTGTTACTTGGGTTTGGGAGTGTGGTGTGTGCCAGGCTATGAACTGGACGGCAGTCTTACCCACTGTTAGTTGCACATAGATAGTCTCTGATGCTTCGTGCTGTGCCACCAACCTGGAGGTGTGTGTATCTTTGATGAATATTGATACTCCCCCTCCTGTTCTGTTTTGGTGCAAGTTATGTGGCCGACAAGCATGGTATGAGGTATAACCTGCCAGTGCTGGGGTGCTTTTGGGGGCCTTGAACCAGGAATCTGTTACTGCACAGATACTGATGTTCTCCATGCTAAGGACAGTTTCCAGTGCATGCATCTTGACGTTTACACTGCTGGCGTTGAGTAGCATTACTATTAGTTTCCTATCCCTTGTGATACTTATGGAGGTGGTCTTGTCTGTTGAGCCTTGCCTAAAAAAGGCACTATGGGTGTATCAAGAGCCTTTTCCAATATCCGAAAGCCCATGGGTGACAGGTGCAAGCTGTCCCTAGCGTAGCAGTGTGGCTTGTTGAGCATGTCATCCCAGGCTGACAGGCATTGGATCCCCTTTGAATGACACTGAAACATAAGCCAATTGTCTGAATTGATCATCTTGTCTACATATTGTGGCATCATTCTTGGTGAGGGTAAGATGCTGCTCAAGGTCAGGGTCATACCAGTCTGGGCCACATGCTCAGAGAGCTCCTCTATGTCTCTCATCATGTAGTCCAGGGAGGTATGTCTCAGGTCATTCACACTGGCATGGACACTGACTGAGTCATATTTGTACATGCCTTGGAGTGACCTGTGTGCTTGTGTTATGTGGCAGATCATAGCGCACGACAGGCATCTCACCGTGACCTTCTCCTTGTTCAGCCTGGTGAGCGGGACATCAGTGTACCTGACGAAAGAGGCACCCATCACAAGTGTAGCAGGTGTGTTGTTTAGCCTTACATGCTGTGACTGTTCGACACACTGGCTTTGTGAGCTATGTGTTGCACGTGTTCTGTTCTGGGGTAGTGGTTGCTTGTGTGTCTGCTTTGGAGGTGTCTGCTGCATAGGCAGACCTTTATTTAGTGACTCTGAGTATGGTTGTGTGTGTTTATTTGTTTGTATTGCTGTCGTGGTAGGTCTATGTGAGACTGGAATTGTAGTGACCGTGGTTTCCTTCTCCTCCTGACAGGTTTTGCCAGTACTGAGTTGAGAGAGCTTAGCCTGCAGTTTGGATGTATGGTTGCATCTCTCACATGTGGTGGAATTTGTTGAGAGGAGGAGAGGGTTGACTGTGTAAATGAGGCAGTTGTAACATTGCCTGTAGATTCCCAGATTCACCAGCTGGACCATGGAGGAGATTGACAACTGACCTTTGAACATGCTAGGCTGGTATTGGGAATTCCTTTATAATTAACAACAAAAAGGGCCAGTGGGGAACAAGGTACGTAACGTGAGTTTGTGAGGGTGTAGTGGTTTTAATTTGTTAGTGCTGGCATATATAAATGCTTTAGTGAGCAAGTGCCAGGTATCTCAAATGCAATGTGTTACAGGTAACTTAATTGCATAACTGACAAACACTTACCTTCTGTCAAGTGAAACAAGGACATATATACAGTAAGAATGCACATGTCACTAGGGATTCTCAGAGGCACTGTAAAGCTGCATTTCAGGTGGGATTAGTGTTTCAGGGAAATAACAAGCAAACAAGCATGCAAACAAAGCTACAATCAGCAGCCATGGATCTAGTCTATGCTACAGCAAACAAGGTGTACCAATTTCAGTAAGAAACAGTTCAAATATGCAGGCACTATAATCCTTTAGCCAGAAATTCTCACCTCAGATGGGCAGAGTCCAGCCTCTCCTCCCACAAGAGTGCAGACCATGAACCTTTGAATGTGAAATAACTGGCCTGAAGCCCAACTGCTTAAACCAGAACTAATACACATTTATAATGACAGACACTGAGCCCTCAATCAGCATTCCCCAACTTAGTAGGCTGTATGGTACCTGTCCTGCCACCACAGTATCCCTGACATTTAATGAGACTCACCTCCTGTCATAGTTAGTTGTGTGTTTTGGGGCTGTCAAGCATGGTATGAGGTGTAACCCGGTAGTGCTAGGGTGCTCTTGGGAGTCTTGAACCTTTTGTCTATTACTGCACAGATATCAACAATCTCCATGCAGAGTAGAGGTTGTACTGCATGCATCGTGTGGTTTACATGTCCACCATTGAGTATCATAATGTCCATTTACTTATCCCCTGTGCTACCTATGTAGGTGGCCTACTGTTTACAGCAGAATGCAAAGATGTGCAGACATTACACTATGGTAATTTATAGGGGTGTACCAAACAATACAATGACAATCATACTGTTAATGCATCAGGCATGCTGGGATATACCCACAATGATATCATTACACTGCACAGTTGACAACATGATAATATCACTACACATCTATGTAGTCACCCTGTGCATCAGCACCATGTTAACCGGTCCTGCATCGATGTTACAGATTGCAGGAGGTGGCACAGTTTCATCATATGCACAGGGTGTGTACTTGGTATGCCTGAGTCTGCCACTGATACAACCAATCAACATGTATGTGTGTGTGTGTGTTAGTGAGGGACAACCATAGAAGATGGGGCAATGTTGATGCAGTGTGTGCGTGTATGTGTTAGCCCTAGGTGTTAGCATTATGTATGTGTGTATGCATGCACACAGTTCCACCTTGTGGCCACCATATACGGGTGTTTGTGGACATCCACAGACTGTACCTGCCAGGTCATACAGATCACTGTCTCTGGCCATGGACACAGTACCTGTGCCTGGCAGGGGTGCTACGGACAGTATCAGGTACTAAGCCAGACTGGGTACTGTCATCAGAAGCAGGTGGTTGTTGACTGGAGACATGTCCCTGCTGGGACTGTCCAGAGCCACGTGCACGTGGTCTCCTAGGGCGGTCTGATGACAGCACAGACCCAGCATTGCTGGGGCTGGTACTGGCACTATGTGAGCAGCCGCGGGTTTGTTGTCATCCACGATGACTGCTAGCTGCTGCTGTTGCTGGCATTCGTCCACGTCGACTCCTCAACCGCCCTGCGTTGCCCTGGCTCATGGACATGTAGTTGTGGAACAGATCTAATGTGTCCCCCCAACGTCTGTCAATGACCTCGGTGAAATTACGGATGGCAGCCGCAACATCACGCATAGTGTCATTCATAGCAGTGCGATGTGCTCTCAGCTCTCTCAGACCCTGTCTGGTGTACTGTTCCATACGTGACTGTGCCTGCATTACAGCCTGGAACATAGCTGAGGTTGAAAGACTTCTGTGGGCACGTCTGACAGGGGCAGTACGACCACGGATGCTCCCACGAGAACCCCTGGACATCTGCCTGTGTGGTACCATGTCAGGACTCTGGCCATGGCTGCTGTGTGGGGATGCATGTGCCACTGATACCACGTTACCCTGGTCAATGCCCACTGTATGCTGTCCCATCACCCAGGGATATTGGTGACAATGGATGTATTGGCAGGATGACTGTGCGCATTGATGGGGTTGACAGCTGTGTACTGTCGATTGGCTGACCAACAATGGACCCTGGCACACCTCCCTGTGCCATTACACAGGTATCATCATTATCACTATCCCCAGCAGCAGATTCAGGTTCCCTGCTGCACACCACCAGAGCAGCACCAGAACCTGTGAGAAGAAGACAGGAAACACAGTTTACAATGTGCACACAATATTACCACACATGCACACATGCACACATGGGCACATGCACACATGGGCACATGCGCACATGGGCACATGCACACATGTGCACATGGGCACATGCACACATGGGCACATGCACACATGCACACTCCTCAGTACATGAGATACAAACACACAGACACACCTGCAATCACACACATGGCAATACCATTTTAGGGTATTATTACTATTACTATCATTAGTATTAAAGGAATGCTATTGCACACTTAGCAGCATGGATTGGCTGCCTTGCTGTTACACCAGAGGGACCTGCACAAATAAGACATTCATTGTCAGTGGGCACAACTGTGCCATTGATACTGTGAGTATGATACAGTTCAGTAGTACAACAGTTGGCTTTCACAGGTCTACTGCCGATATTGAGAATATCACTCTTGCACAATAATTACCAGGATAATAGCTACAGACACAGTACACACCTCACACATGCATAAACTACCAGTGTAGAGAACAGTCAAATATAGATATGGCATGTTACCTGCACACTCCAAGTCCTCCTGCTGGGTGGCTCCAGCCTCCATCATTACACATGTGTGTGGATGTTGTTGTTGTTGGGCTGGAGCCACAACACTTAGGAGGAGCCCCTCCAGTCTGGTGAGGGGGGGGTGTATAGCCACCCCACCACCTGTGGCAAGCTGTTGCCTGTGGATATCAGACGCACGCTGACGGACATTTCTAATTAAATCACTGCAGTGATGGCGTACCTGCTCATATGTGCAGTTGTGCATGCCTATGTCATTTACCCAACGGACAAGGTCTTGCCACAGTGCAGCCCTCTCCTGCTGGTTCTGGCTGGTGCGGGAAAAGAGTGTGGCAAACTCCCGCACCAGGCTCTGGTGTATCTCCTCTTCCGCTGCAGCAGAGTATGTGGGATTGGGCTGGTGCATCATTGCCCTGGAAGGAAAATAAAAATATGTGAGCAAGTGATATGGCACACACAAAACTCTACTGTAGTGATATCACTGAACTGCCATATATAACATCTGTCTGTCTGTTGGGGGATACACATTTGAATGACCACATATCAATGCTCTGCTGACAACTCTGTGACAGTGCCTGGCACACTCCATACAACAAACAAGTATACTCCAGCAGTCGGCACACTGTTTGAGGTCCAATGCACAGCCTCACACTGGGGGTATGTATCAAGGTAATGTATGGGGAACATTGTCAACCCAATGTCACTGGTAATGCACCGTAGTCTTTCTTGCCATATCCATACCTACACCACAGTCACATACAGGGAACCACAGCACAGCATATGGCAATGTAGTACGTTTATATCCCAATACCTGACACATCTTTCTCTGGCCTCACACCAAGGACACACACTACCATGACAGACACAAAGTCATGCTGAGCAATCACACCATTACAGACCTTGCACACAGTCAGTGGCACACGCATTCCACCTCACATAGTTGGTATTGCAATGAGTACATGTGTGTGCAGTGTGTCATAGGCAGGTGGTATGCTATTGGGCTTGGGCCTACAGCAGCATACTGTTATGCTACCCTGCCCCTTGGGACACATGTAATGTGGTTGTTTGTACTTGCTCCTGTCAAACAGTTACATAGGGTGACTCATATGGCATACTACCTATCTGCATAACAATCAACAGGGGTATGTCTGACATCTATTAATGGGGAGCCTTGCTTCGTAATGCTGGGTGGTTTACTCCAGGGTATGGCCTATTTGTGTGTAGGGACCTGTACCTCCACCATGTGCTCTTTACTGCGGTGCCAAGGATGACAGACATAGGTCATTTATGCTGGGGATATTGTGAGGTGTTACCATGGTTGTTGGACAACTGTTATGGGTGTGACTAACTATGCATATCCAGCAGTGGTATGCTATGTGTCGGTAGTTAGAGAGGCACTCTATCTATGTTTTTGTCAGTCACTCTGCATAGGTAATGTGTTTGAGGGCATTATCACTGTTTGTTAGGTATGACTGTATCCTTCTCCTTTTCTGTAGTTGTCATGGGAGGTACATACCATGTAGGACATTGTGAGGTGTAGAGGGGTACAGTGACCTACATTTCACTAGCTGACCCACCATTTCTGCTGACATGTACCATATACAGGTATTACAAGACTGGTGTGCCACTGTGAATATCACAGGGGAGGCTATTGTACACTTGTTTCCCATGTTCCCTCCTGACACATCCAGTAGTAGGCAGGCAACCACGTATGTGGTGGTTAGTGGTGTAAGTGTTTTGGAATGGGGTATGGTACTCCTTTATCCACACTGGTGTTCAGTACATGCCTTTGTCAACAGGCACCTGTTGCAATACATCTACACACGTGCCTCTCTCAGTATATATATATATATATATATATATATATATATATATATATATATATATATAGAGAGAGAGAGAGAGGGGGTGAGAGATAGAGAGAGAGAGATTCATATACATACATACATATCTGTACACATGCATATCTGTCTGTATATGTGTATGTATCTATATATATCTATATATGTATGTGTCTATTACATAATATGTGTATATACATATTCTATCCATCTATCTATGTATGGTCATAGGTAGATACTAGGCTATCGGCCCTAGGGCCCATACAAGCCTAGCCAATAAATGTACCCTGGCTTTCGCCACCCAAGAAAGGTATTTTCCTATGCCCCTGTTGAGCAGAGCCACAGACGTGATCCCTGGGGTGAATTCCCCATTTCCCATCCAATCATCAGGATCTTTCTTGAAGAGTGCTAATGAGGAACTCTGTTTGACATACATAAGGTAGTCTGTTCCAGAGTTTGGGAAGTGTCTGGGACAGGACTCTATCCCTCCAGCATGTTCTGTTTATTGTGGTGACAAGGTTAAGGTCCCTAGAGCGTGTAGCTCAGAGGGATTGGGATTTATTTGAGTGGAGCATGTCCAACAGCTGTTGGTTTGACATAGCTGTGTATGTTAGGCAGAGATCACCCCTGAGTAGGCGATATGCCATGGTGACAAGCTGTAGTTTTTTGAGATGGTCTGCATAGGGCATCTGTTTGAGGCCAGTAATCCTCTTTGTGAGGTATTTCTGTGGTCTTTCCAGTTGTTGTAGTTGTCCTGTGAGGTACATACCAAAAGGGGCGTTGTGCTCTATTATGGGTCTAATAAGTGATGAGTTGAACGGAACAATGACCTCTTTTTTTCTGGATGGGAATCCTTTTGTGATGAGATGAGCCACGTAGACGGATTTCCCGACCACTGTGGCAATGTGATTATCAAAGGAGAGACTACTGTGCACCTGTGTCCTAAGGTCTATTATCACATTTTTGGCATTAAGTAGACTACCAGCTATCTGGTAGTTCATGGGTACAGAGTTTATACCACGGGGATGACAATACACATTTTGGCATTGAGCTTCAGGCCATGGCTTTGACACCAGGTATCTGTCTCAGTGAGGGCCTTTTGTAGTTTGCCCACATAATTAGGAGTTGCGATTATGGCTCCTAGGTTGCAGTCATCTGCAAACTTTGTTAGCCACAGACCTTCTGTGTTGGCCTGCATTTTGGAGAACTAGATACCAAACAGGGGAGGACCCAGGTCTGAACCCTGTGGTACTACACTTGTCATTGGTCTGATGTCGGATTTGGAATATGCAACTTTCACAGTGTGGGTTCTGTCCGTGAGCCAGTTGTCGACCCATCTTATGACATAGGGATTTATACCTAGTTTAGTGTGCTTATCTATAATTCCAGAATGGGGGTTGGTGTTGGAAGGCTTGGCGAGGTCTACATAAGCTGTGTGAACCATTTCACCATCATCTATGGCTTTGCTGACTGCTTCAAAGAAGTCAATCAGGTTTAGGAGACATGATCTGCCTTTTACAAATCCAAACTGAGTAGGGTCCAGAGTTTGGAGATTACCAATGTCTTTGTTTATGAGTTCCATGATGGTACATTCCATGGCCTTACAGACCAGGCTCATCAGGCTAATGGGGCGGTGGTTACCATGGTCCGTCGTGGCTCCCCCTTTGTGGAGTGGGATGTGTTGTGGTGCGCCATTCAGTGGCTACAAAGCCTGAGGTGAGGCTATGATTGAACATGGTACTGCGGTAGGGTGCCAGTTCATTCAGTGGTTCATGTAGAACGCAGCCTGGGATATTGTCAGGTCCCATGGATGCTGTGTTCTTGGCTTTGGAGAGTGTGTATTTTACCTGTGCAGCCGTGATTATAGGGACTTTGCATTCTTCCAGTATAGAGATGGGCCCTCTAGGGGGTGAAAGGGGGGTAAAGTTAGCACTGAACCTATTTGCCAGGATGTTGGCAATATCAGTTGGTTATGTATATTTAGTTCCATTATGCTGTACCTCAGAGCAGATCTGAGTGTTCCCATTTAGATTCTTGACATAGCTATAGAATGCTTTTTGGTTGTCTTTAGAGTCAATGGCACTTTTGTTTTCGTAACTAGCTTTGGGAGATTTTATGAGGGATCTCAGCTTCTTACTGAGGTTGACCAGGGAGTTCCTCTAGTCATGGGAAATTACTTATTTTTGCAGTGTCTTTCTTCTGATGTAGAGTTTGTTTATGGCACAGGACCACCAGACTGGCTTCCTTTGTCTGGGGGATAACATCTTGGTTCTATTAGGGATAGCATGATCCATGCACTCGTGTAAGTGCTTATACAATGCATTTGTGTATGATTCAGCAGTCATACCTCTATTGTCCATTTGCATGGGTGTCATGCAGTTTGCCACTTCTGTCTTAAGACGTGTGACATTGGCTTTTCAGACGTTTGTTACGATTGTGCCCCTAATTGGGGCTGGGGGTGGTATGTGGATGTCTAGGCTGATTACCTTGTGGTCATATCTCACCAACGAGGAATTGACCTCTTGTGTGGAACACCAGTTTCCCATGTTGGTGATGACCAAGTGTGGGATATTGCTGCCCCTGGTGGGGGTGTGAATATGTTAATCCAAGGCATTGGTATTTATGAATTATAGAAAACGTTGAGCAATAGAGTTGGTACGGGTGTAGTTTTTCCATTTAATGGTGGGGTGAGTGAATTCGGCCATTATTGGATGTTGGGTTGTACCCAATACTTTCCAGTATATCATGACATGAGGGGTGTGAATCCTGGGGCATGGTGGGGGGTCTGTAGCAAGCTACGATTTGGATTGTGTTCTTGCCCAGAGTTAGTTGCAATTGGACACCTCAGATGCATTATGCTGTGCAACTAGCCTGGAGGTGTGGATATCCGTAATGAATATGGACATGCCTCCGCCTTTAGTGCTTCCGTCTGGGTTAGGTGGCCAACAGGTGTGGTATGACTTGAAGCCCGGTAATGCAGGGGTGGTCTCTGGAGCTTTGCACCAGGTCTCTGTCACTGCACAGCTGTCACAGATGTCACCGTTTACAGTGGTGTATTTGTCATTTGAACCTTCCCTGACAAAGGCACTATAGGGATGGCATGAGTCTTAGCCAGTATCTGGAATCCTGAGGGCAACAGGTGCAGGCCATCTCTAGCACAGCAATCGGTCATGTCGTCCCTGGCAGACAGATGCTGGATCCCCTTAGAATGACACCAGAAGCTTAGCCAATTGTTGAGGTCAATCATTTTGTCCTTGTACTGTGGTATCATTCTGGGTCTATCTATTTCTACATCCCTCTCTATCTATGTATACATATATGCACATTATATATAGATACATACATAATTATACATACATATACATATAATATATATATTTATACCTTTTTATTTACACATACGAATACACACACTAACATACTGCTAAACATTCAGTACTGTACAACCTACGTTGTACGTTGCACTACAACCTACATTGTTATGTGCACATAGCATCCTTCACATTCATATGTATGTCCAGCCTTCACTAACAGTTGCAGTATGTCCCCTGCCCTATGCACATCCTCATATATACCTATATACAGACTGCTAACACATATGGAGGGTTCACAGTATGTATACTATTACATTATTAGTTTACATTACCTTTCTTGGACACTGCTAATTTTGATGGCTTGTTGCTTGGTAGCCTGCTGTTCTGTACTGTAGTGGTTTCAGCAGTCTGTGTCTCTTATTTTTTTTTTTATTTCTTTGTTTTTATTTAGTTATGTTTTCTCTCTCTCTCTCTCTCTCTGTCTCTCCCTCCGGCTGTTGCAATGAACGTATTGCATGTGTGGACTGGGAGTACAGGCTGCTTTTGTAGGTATATGCAGATGGGCATGTGATGGTCTCTGCACCAATTGTTAGGCAGCATTTGCTAATTGCATGCAGCCTGCTGTGTGGTAATTGCAGTTCTCACTGTGATTTCGGGTCAGTGCTATAAAATGTTAGGTGAGGTAGGCGTAGCCCTTTCAGATTTTCAAGGTGGGGACCATGCTGGTATGCTGTGGACACTGTTGTGTGAGCGTAAAGGTTGGTATGTCTCTCATATCTCAGGCTGTGTTGTAGGCACTGACATGCATGTTGTACTGACACCTGACTATTGCTTCCTCCAGTTTATTCTTCTCAGTGTGTATGTTAACTGACACCTAATAATACTAATACTGTTTAAATGGGAGTATGTGCTTTCCTGTGGGACTTGTGGAGTAACTCGTTTACTGCAGTGGCTCTTGCAATTTGTTGCTATGGCTTCACTATTTAGCCTTTACATTCACTCCTTGGAGGCCTGCTAGGTGTCTTTACTGGAATGTGTTGCTATGGCTTTCCTATTTTCCATTCACATTCACTCCTTGTACTGCTTGCTATATTTCTTTCAGCAGCAGTTCCTTATATGTTTGTTGTGGTTTGGTGGTACTGCATGCAGTCTGGTCTGGCCAGGGTGTGGGGCTTGACACCTACAAGGGTATTTCATTTTGCTCCTGAGCAGTAGTGGCACCTTCTACTTTGTCCTAACAGTTATGGAAAGCAGGCACATGCAGTGCTTGTAACCAGCTATACTGTCCTTCTGTCATTAGTTGGATACATCCTTTGATATTTGTGGGTTGTACACCTACATGCGGGTGTGCTTGTGAATACACCATTTCTGACATGCACGTAGTGCATACTTTCAGTAGTTGACAGTTACCATTACGTGGGACAAAACACCTTTCTGCCTACTATTAGTACATTTCACAGGGAGTCAGTGGGGGCACAGTTAACATTTGTTTTCAAATCTGGGACATCCCTGTAATTCAGTCCCATTAGTGAGGTCTGGCCTCTTACCTGTTCAAATATGGCAGTGGTTATCCTGCTCTGATAGTGTGTGTGGTTTGCAAGGTGCTACTGTCACATTATTACCTACTAGCTACCGACTAGCATGGCTGTTTCTCTTCTCACACTAATGTTATACAAATCCACAAGAATTGCCAGTAAAGATATAGGACAAGCTTTGTGAAATAGCCTTCCTATATTCCCTTTACATTCAGTCCTACTATTTCATGATATATTGCTTTCAGCACAAAGTTCTTGTATATCAGTCATGGCTTAGTGGTAAGTCATGCAGACTAGTGTTTCCAAGGTCCTGGGTTCAAGATTGACAGAGGAATTTTATTTTGCTGCTGAGCAGACTACAGGCCTTGTCATTCAGAGTGACTAAGGCACTTTTAAGCAGTTGTAAGCGGGTTAGCGCTGGTTTGCGCAGAGCTCATGCATGCGCACTGTGGCTTAGCTTCATGCGCACACGCTTAGCTAAGCACACACAAGCGCACACCCGCTTACTACTGCTTAAAAGTGCTTACTCTCGTGCACACCCGCGCTAATTTCTTTGAAAGAAAAGAAAATGGGGAGATAGGACAGTGGTGAAAAAGGGGTCACAAAGAGGGTAGGACAGTAGGAAAACAAGCTTGGGATTTGCAGGAAGGATGTAGGAAAGGACCATAGCTGCCCATTTCTTTATCGGCAACAGCTGTGCATATCTCTGTAATTTGGTGTGAAATTTGAAACTTTCCACCCCTGAGAGAGGGGTGAGGACAACAAAGTATGTTGTACAGCCAATTGTAATTACCACTTCACATGTCCAGCAGACATGTCTGCAAAATGGGCAGCTATGTATGGGGCGTAATTTTTTTGCGGGAACAGAGTGCCCTTTTTTTTAATTTTTTTTTTCAGGTGAGAGTGGAATGTAAGGTACAGGAAGTAGGTATATTTGGGGAGGTAGGTAGGGGAGGTTGACAGACAAGACAAACAAGATGCATACAGGGGCGGAGTAGGACACGTGGGGGGAAAACAATTGACAGGGACGGATGTTGGGATATTGCGAGCCCATGAGCCCACAGATGGCAACAGTGGAACTGAGATCCCCACCCATGGGCAGTTGCCACTGTGCCTTCACAGCCCAGGACGGGGCTGTGCTGGGGGCTGTGTAGGATGGGCAGCAGGGACACCCGTGAGTTGTGCCACCCGAGCCTCAAGCTGGCTATGCACCACAGACCGGACACTTTGGAGGGTGAGTGGACAGTCTCCTCCAGCCATGCTTGCAGAGGGGGGACGAGCCCCATCCCCTGCAGCCCTTCCACCTGAAGGTGGCACAGGGCCACCGGAGGAGGTTCCGGCCTGGGCACTAGTGCCAGGTGCACTCGCCAGCTGAGGTGGGAGAGGTGGGTCTGCTGGAACCCGCCTTCCCTGTTGTCCTATGTTTAGAAATATTTTATGACATTTTGGGTTAGTAACAAACAATACCATTCCAAATTAGTTGTAACAGCATGCATCAGTATTCCCATTAACCAAACACCCATGAATTCCAAACATTGAACAGCAAGCATAACACATCCATATTTTGAACAACAGTACACAATCCAACAGCATGCAGGGTTGATTGATGGCAACAGGCCATCAGGTTTGGATATGTGAATGGGGCACATGCAGCAACGTACATGCAAATATGTTTGAACCAACAGGACAAATGTCCATAGGAATTAATTGTGAATACACATACCCAGTTTGTTGTGGAATGGCATTATTTGTGAATATAGGGTAGGGTGAAGAAATATTTCATTAACAACTTCAACTACATATACATATGCTGTACATCTCTAGTTGCTGCAGATATATATACCCTACAGGTCTTAGTACAGTTTCCTATATGTAACCTTAGGAATGTTGGTGATGGGACTGTTACTGCTACTTTAATATACATTGCATTTTTATTCATACACATTTCATATCTGGCTGTGTTCAGGTACAGCATCCTGCTACATTTCATTTATATGGCTGTAGACAACTGTGGATGTTCATTATTTCAAACAACCATACTATCTCCATATTGCAAGGGTACAGCAACATATACAAATTGTGGGACAGACACATTCCAGCTTCAATACTTTATTTCAAACATTTCACTTTTTGGTTGTGGCTGTCTCATTCATTCCATTATGTACTGACTGCAGTATACTTTATTCAGAAGTTATAACAGCTTTCTTGGTCGAGTCATACCTCTTTCTCACACTCTCACTTATTTTATTTTTACAATTCAAGATGGTACTTTATTCTAGGCGTTATTAGCATGTCATACTTGATTACAACAATCCTTTTCAACAGACTCACTTGTTTCATATGGCAGATTTTCTAAGGGGATGTATTTGACACATGTCTATTAACTTTAGCTTGTTTAACACTGATTTTCAGGCTGCTGCAGGTTATCTGATATTACACTTCAGGTGGGTAATCACTATTTCAGACTTGTTTACTTTTTATTTCTGGATTACAGGCTGCATCACTTATCTAATCATACAGTACTAGCAGAATCTTTCTTCTAGTGTTATTTGAACTTTATTAATATGTAACTACAGTGAACTCTTTTACAAGCTGTCTCACTTATATTGTATAACAATTACAGAAATATAATTACTAAACTGCCTGGAGGCGCAACCGCTCCAGCCTATCACCATAGGCTCGCCGATTCAAGGAACGCACACCTGCAGCTGTAATATAAATGAAGTAATATTGGAACAAGGCTCAAATTCTAAACCCACTGCCCTAGAAAACAATAATGGAAAAAAACTAAGGGTAATGCTGCTCAATGCCAGAAGTCTAAATCTCAAGATGCATGCCGTCGAAGCCCTCCTCAGTATGGAGAACATCGATGTCTGTGCTATGACTGAAACCTGGTTCAAGGCTCCCGAGAGCACCCCGGCACTATCAGGTTTTACCTCATATCATGCGGTCCGGCCCCAAAACCCGGACCGTACCACAAAAGGAGGGGGTGTATCCATATTCATCAAGGATACCCACACCTCCAGGCTGGTGGCAACTCACGAAGCATCAGAGACCATTCAGGTGCAATTAACCATAGGCAAAACTGCTCTACAGTTTGTAGCATGTTACAGGCCACCCTCTCAAACTCAGGAACCCCACACAGCCTTCCTGAAGACACTGGAGAGTATAAATGTCTCTCCAAACACCATCATATTGGGTGACTTCAACTACCCAAACATAGACTGGGAACATTACTCAAGCCCCAATACCCTAGCCCAAAGGTTCCTGGAGTTCATAAACTCAAATGCTATGGAACAACTTGTCACCATTCCCACAAGAGGTGAAAATATACTAGACCTGATCATCACAAACATGGGGACAAAATGCTCCACACCGGAAGTATATCCCTCATTGGTGAGATCAGACCATAAACTAATCTCACTGGAGATCCACATCCGCCCCACCCCCAACAAAAAGACCACAGTGAAGAACTTCTCAAAAGCCAACTTCATACTTCTTAAGACTGGTGTGGTATCCTTCAAGGCCCCTGAGCCATTGGAAACCACAACCCATGCTGCTGAATCCCTTACAAATGCTTTCTGAGCACCTCCAGGATTGCATGGATCAAGCCATCCCAAATAAAATCAACACCGCTTCCACCAACGGCAAGCAGGCGATCTGGTGGACCCCAGCCATAAACAAACTTTACAACAAGAGGAGAAAGCTACTACAAGATAGAGCAAAATCCCTAAAAGGGAAGACATCTCTGATCAATACTAGTAAAAAACTACGATCACTCATAAAATCATCCAAGGCCAACTTTGAGAGAAAAATCTCCAGGGACTCAAAAGACAATCATAAGGCCTTCTTTAGCTATGTTAGAAATCTGGGTGGAAACTCCCAGATATGCTCAGAATTAGTCCAAAATGATACAAAAATCACTGAACCCACAGACATTGCAAACATACTGGCAGACAGGTTCAGTGAAAATTTCTCCTCCCCCAAAGGAGAAATATCTATCCCAGCAGAGTGTAGCCTCCCAATCATCTCAAATGCCCAGGTGAGAGCTGCTCTCTCTAAAGCTAAAAACACAGCATCAATGGGACCGGATGGTGTCCCCAGCTGTGTGCTACACGAACTCAATGAGGAACTAAACCCACACATAAGGCTGCTGTTTAATCTTAGCCTTACCACAGGATCGTGCCCAAAGAGTGGCATACGGCAACTGTGGTCCCACTCCACAAAGGCGGTGCTTCTACGGACCCTGGTAATTACCGCCCCATAAGCTTAACAAGCCTGGTCTGCAAAGCTATGGAGAGGATCATAATGGAACTCATAAATAAAGACATAGGGGACCTACAGACATTGGATCCTGCCCAATTCGGCTTTGTCAAGGGCAGATCATGCCTCTTGAACTTGGTCGACTTTTGAAACAGTCACCAAGGCCATTGATGAGGGTAAGGCAGTTCACACAGCCTACCTTGACCTTGCAAAAGCTTTCGACACAATACCCCACTCGGGTATCATAGAAAAGCTCACCAGCTTAAATGTAAACCCATATGTCACAAGATGGGTTGCAAACTGGCTCAAGGACAGAACCCACAGGGTTAGAGTTGCTGGTGCCATGTCAGACTCCAAGCCGGTCACAAGCAGTGTCCCACAGGGCTCAGTCCTGGGCCCCCTCTTGTTCGGCAATCTACTTTTCAGAAGTGCAGGCAAACATAGGAGGATTGTGGCTGACAAAGTTTGCAGATGACTGTAAACTGGGCGCCATAGTTGAAAATCCATCAGACACAGATATCCTTCAGAGAGGTCTCATAGAAACGGATAACTGGTGCCAGAGCCATGGCCTTAAGCTAAATGCCAAAAAATGTATAGTCATACCGTTTGGTAAAAACAAGGTAACCCCAAGTTACCACATAGGTGGCAATCCATTAAGCACAGAAGAGGTTATCAGGGACCTGGGGACCCAAGTTGACAGTAACCTTTCTTTTGACACTCACATTGCCAAAGTGGTTAGGAGGACCTTCTACATTGCCCACCTGATTATGAAGGGATGCACATCCAGATCAAGGGAGGTCATTGTTCCCCTGTACTCTTCACTTATCAGACCAATGATTGAGTACAATGCCCCATTCGGAATGTATCTTACCCGACACCTGCAGCAATTGGAAAGACCCCAAAAGTTCCTCACCAAAAGGATAAAGGGGCTCAAAAATATGCCATATGCTGCCCGACTGAAGAAACTCCAGCTCTATTCAGTCGCATACCGTCTGCTCAGAGGTGACCTGTGCCTGACATACAAGGCCATGGCCAACCCGGAATTAATGGACATGCTCCACCTCAAAAAATCCAAATCCACCAGAGCCACAGGAGCAAGAGACTTAAACCTCAACACAGATATAAATAGGACGTGCTGGAGGGACAGATTCATCACCCAGAGACTCCCTATGCTGTGGAACAGAATCCCGGTCCATGTGAGACAGAGCACCTCACTGGCTCTGTTCAAGAGGAATCTTGACCAGTGGATGGGAGATCGTAGGTTTACCCCGGGGATCATCTCTGTATCACTGTTGGACAGAGGCACGGCAAACTAATGGGTATAGTATTCTTCAACCTAAGGGGTGGTGAAAGCCACACAACTCTGGCTAGGCTTATAAATGCCCTAGGGCAGATAGCCTAGTATGAACCTATGAACATACATCTCTATAATATCAGCTAGGATAATTCCTTACATACATAATTACATGGATACTTACTCAGTAGTGGGGCATTGGGCATTTGCAGGGCCTCCTGGATCCAACGGTTCATTTGGTCCTGCTTCCGTCTCTTCAGGTCCGCATGGTGGTGACGGACCTGTTCACCAGTCCTTGGTATGCTTGTGGCACTGGTGAGACCATGTGCCAACCGGTTCAACGCCTCTGCCTTATATGCACCCCACAGAACCTGGCCCTGCATGAGTTGAGCCTCATGATTGTGGACTAGGAGCCAAACCATGTATTTGGACTCCTCAACACCCCACCTCTGTGCTCAAAAGCGACTACCCTCTCCTACACCTGCCATCCTGACTGCAAATAGGTTCCACAATCAGTTATGCTGTGTATTCCCGCCTATGGGGCTTATATATGCCGTTTTTCCCACACTTATCTGTGATTGGCCATTTTGGAATTGTATCAGCTTCACAAAACCTGCTTTGTCATGCTTCTGTTTCCATTCATTCCTATATATATATGCTAATACTGCATTGTTCAGTACAGCTGTCATGGCTTAGTGGTTCAGTACTTTGACTATGATGCACAGTATCCTGGGTTCGAGCTTGGGCATTACTTTTTTTATTTTACTACTGTCTAGACAGGCTAGGAGGTGTGTCTGTTTAAAGGCGGCTTTCATACAGGTTGCTCAACATTGCCCGCCGGTAAGCCGGTTGGCGTGCCACGCAGCTCCGCGCAAACGGGTTACGCTGCTTAACGCGTTATTTGGCTATGAGCATGCATATTACGCTGTGTGAAATGTTGCACAACTATGGGCACACACTTTCAGAGTGTTAAAGCACTGCTCAACTTCGGGCACTCCTATTACACCAGTTAAACCACTGGTCACCTGTGGGCAAACATACTCAGCTTGTTAGAGCACTGCTCAGCTATGGGCACTTATAAAATATTTTATTTTTTTATTGTGTCAGATTTCTTCATAAATACATGGCCCATTTCATTGCATTTTACTTAAATTATAATTGTATATATATATATATATATATATATATATATATACATATATGTCAGGGGATTGTTTTGTGCTTATTTCACTAAAAATACAAAAATGATGGGATGATGTTGGGGCTCGAACCGTGACTGCCTCCTCTTTGGTCGACGTCTCTACCGCTACGCTATTGCTACTTGGCTTATTTTGCATATTTAGAGCTTATATGGTTTTTCAATGACTGCTAACTGTGGCTGAGTGAAGGGCACACCCACACAAACGAGCGCAATTACGGGCAAACATTTTTGAAATAAAAAAAAAATTAAACTGTTCATTTTTACGTTTCACATTTCAGTTGGGTTAATAGTCTGTAGGGGCATGTGTGCTGTTGTGTTTCTTGACATTTCCGCGGACTCGCTCGTGGGAGTTTCCTTTTGGAACTGTGATTCTTCTGGGGGTGTGTCCCTTTGCAGGTCTCGCCATGCGGACACACCCCCTACTTTGCTATACGGACCGTGTTAGCCTAGGGTGTGATTCAGCATGCCCTCATGAATATGCATGGCATGCTGACATCACCCCGTTTAACTGCAGCCTCCGTGTAAGACTTGCTAACTCTTACACGGCGGCTTCGTGAATCCTGCCCACTGTTACCTGAACACAAATAAACTGAACTCCATCTGAACACAGATAGACTGAAAACTACTACTGCTGTATAATTGCTACTGTGAACCTGAAAACATGAATACATACATACATACTTGCTTTAACTTTAAATAAACACTGAAGAAATAACCAAAACACATAAACAGTTGCCAAATTTTGCTCTGCATTGTTTCAGTCAATGAAGTAAAGGAATGCCTGCTTTAATGTTGAAGACTTGAAGTGTCCTTTTCAATAGTTAAGCCTTTTAAACCTCTTATTTTCATTTATTGTGCAAGCTGGTTAGTCAAAGTTTTTTATTGTATTTAGTATCAGGTCCTTAAAATAACATTTGCATCTTTAACAATTATAAACTGATAGCATTGCTTATTACCCTGACTTTATTTACATTTTTTCTGCATGAAATGCAGCTTTAACATCTTTAAACTTGCAGCATTACTTGCTGTGCTGACTTTATTTACATTTTTCTTCATAAAATAACACATTTTTCTGCATGAAATAAACATTTGCTGCTAATAAGCTCTTGCAAGTCTGCAGGCAAACTGATTTTTACATTAAATTGTAACACAACACTTAATTTTGACATAATCGACACCAGAAACACAGTGTAGGTAGCACCCTAAGAACGTAGAACAACAAACCAAAACACTGTAACCACTCGTATAACGGTCAGGAACTTATCAGTCAAGTTGGCTCTGCTAAACGAAATTATTCAATAACCACACTGTAGATGTCAGTCAAATAGTTAGACCCTCAGTACAAAAAATAAGAGTCTCGTTGAAGCCAAGATAAATAACTGAAAATTGCTGATAAAAGTTGACAATTTATTCACCATACATTGAGTTTAGCGCTTTCACCCGCACACCACGAGCTTCCTCAGAACTGTTAAATAAACTCTCTTTCAGTATTTAAATACATAGCATTGGCGCCATATGTAAATTGCTTAAAGCTACAGTACTTTTAAGCAAGTTAAGCATACAACCATTTTTCAATAAAAAACTAAAAAAACTTTTTTAACCTGACTATCCATTCCTTCCTATTATAAAAATCTAAAACATCCAAAACTACCTTATGAAGTATAATACTCTTTATGATAAGATAAGAGTTATGTTAAACTCCTAGTACAAAATCCATTATGGAAAGAATACAAAAAGGTACATTGATTCCCATATACATATTACCCCTTACTAAAATAGATGTCTACAAACTTACTACACTATATATAAACTGAATGCCTATTAATATATACTAATAAAACATGTTCTAATGTAAAATAGACAACATACAGCATTTACATCGGTCAAGTTATAATGAATATCACACTAGCTTTTGATTGTCAGTAATGGCTTAATTGAGATATAATCATTCAAACCAGGCCATGTCATCGCATCTGTATGTATTTGCCACCAATATTCCCTGTATGCTATTAAATTTTTTATATTACCTCCTCTAGGGTTGTGCTTTATTCTTTCCAAGATGGCAAATTTGAAAGCATGCTGAACACCTACATTGTTAATGTGTTTAAATAAGGCATTTTTTTCATCCTTTGTTTTAATACTATATATGTGTGATTTTGACATAATGTAATTTTCCAAAAATGGTACTGTCACACTGGGGATATAACAAGAATTCTGCTGTTATTCTCTTCCCAGGCTGATTGGCTTAATTTAAAAGTCCAGCCTCCAAAGGCTTGCTACTGACTGCAATTACCTTTGACCTTTTAAACCCTGATAGAGTGAAAACTGTACTCGAGTCCTCTAGAGGTCTGTTTGTAACCAAAAAGTACAGTTGTGTACCTACCATAAATGTAGATGTTCGAGTGTATTCACTGTTGCAGTCATTGCACTTGGGTTATCCTGCTGGCAGGCGACCCACAGTCGGCCCGAGTTCCAAAGTCTTGGTCCGGCGTCGGTTGTTGTCGCTTCTTCCCTGACGTCAGAGCGCCAGGGGTATATAAGATGCAACCGACGCCATTTTCTTCAGTGTTTCTTGCCCCAGATGTCAGGTGCCCCAAATAGGTAGGCAATACATATTGCTAATAAAGACATACAGCAAAATGTAAACAATACCTTCAGCTACAAGCAAATACACCACAAAGGTTGCATAGGATAGAAAGGTATAGAAAAGTCACAGCAAAAGTGGGGATGGAGGGTGGGTAACCTGGACTGCAACAGTGAATACACTCGAGCATCTACATTTATGGTAGGTACACAACTGTACTATGTTCATCGTGTTTCACTGTTGAAGTCATTACACTTGGGTAGAATCCCAAAAGCTGAGGTAGGGTGGCTGGGTCTAAATAGGATTAGGAGTGGCTATGAGGCCCTGCAGAACTGCAGTGGCAAAGCCTGCTCTTGATTTAGAGTAAAGAGGCAAGTGGTAATGCTTGGTAAAAGTGTGCACTGAACTCCAAGTTGCAGCTTCCAAAATGTCCTTGGTTGGTACTCCTCTGAGGAAGGCTGCTGACGTGGCAGCTGCCCTGGTAGATTGTGGTCTAATGTTGTTAGGCACTGGCTTTCCATGTTGTGCATAGCAAAAATGAATACAGTGACCTATCCACTTAGAAACAGTCTGCTTTGAGATAGCCTTTCCTTGTGATCCTGCAGCATAAGCTACAAACAGTTGCTCAGTTTTTCTGAATGCATTTGTTTTATCCAAGTAGAAGCGTAACTGCCTGTGTATGTCCAGTGTGTGTAGAAGTCTCTCCCCTTTATTGTGGGGATTTGGATAGAATGTTGGCAGATGAATGGTTTGGTTAAGAGCCACACTGGATACCACCTTTGGCATAAATGTTGGATTCGTCCTTAGAGAAACCCTGTCTTGATGAAAAATGATAAAAGGTTCCACTGCCATTAAAGCCTGTATCTCTGAGACTCTTCATGCAGAAGTTATTGCTAGGAGCAGAGCAGTTTTCCATGATAAGAATTTTATATCAGCTGTATTGGCTGGCTCAAAAGGAGGCAAAGTGAGTTTCTCCAAGACAAAGTTGAGGTCCCAAGTAGGTGTTGGTGGTCTCTGGGGGGGGGGGTGTCTTATGTTTTTAACCCCTCTGAGGTACTGTCTTAGTAGTGGATGAGAGAAAATAGGAGGTTCCATGGTATAATGAGCTGAAATGGTGGAGGCATGTATCTTAATAGATGAAAAGGATAGGCCTTTGTCCAACATCTCAGTTAGGTATTGTAAAATCTGAGGGATATTTGGTACAAGTGGGTCAAAGCCTTGTGCCTGGTTCCAGTGGCCGAATCTCTTCCATTTGTCTGCATAAGATTTCCTGGTGCTGGGCCTCCTGGCCTCCAGAATGACATCCATAACAGCTTTAGAGAAAGGTGTGGTCTGACTGTCTATGGTATCTGCCATGCAGCCAGATACTCATTACAGCCGAGTGACGCCTACAGGCGTTTTTGCAGTTACCGCCTACTGCTCCTCTAGGCATCAAATATTGCACGTTCATATTTGCATTAATAATTCCAAAAGCATGCTACACACAAGGTATCAGAATATTTTATCTTGAAGCATATATGATGGCAAACGTAATTGTATTGATATATGACGTCTGTAAGTATTTGTTAGAACTTAAAGGTGATAACGTCATTTTTCAAAGGCTGAAACCACACCCACTGGGAGTTAAAGGTACACAAACAAAAGAGCTCTACTGGAGGGAATGAGTTAAGGTTCTGAGTTGGCTGTGCAGGATCTGATTGTTTTGTTGAGTCAGAAGTTGAGGGATTTCAGGTAAAGTCCAGGCTGGGCCTTGAGCCAAGTTCTTTAAGATTGGGTACCAGTGCTGGTGTGGCCAGTCTGGGGCAATCAATATCATTTTTGGCCTCTCTTGTCTGACTTTTAGGAGCACCTTGGAAAGGAGAGGCAGTGGTGGGAAGGCATAAACTTTTAGGTTTCTCCAGCTGAATGAGAGAGCATCCACTTTCCATGCTTGTGTGTGATAAGTACTTGTGCAGAATTTTGAAGTTGGCAGTTGAGAGGGGAGGCAAAAAGATCTATGTCCGGACATCCCCATTTCTTTATCATGTTGAACACCTGTGGATTTAGTTTCCACTCATGAGGATCCATGAGGTTTCTGCTTAGATCGTCTGCCAGAGTATTTTTCCTTCCTGGCATGAATTGTGCTTGCAGATGAACTTGATAGATCAGTGCTGTGTTCCACAAAGTCATAGCTTGTCTGCAAAGGGGGTATGAGTGCTTGCCCCCTTGCTTGTTTATGTACCACATTACTGTGGTGTTGTCCGTCTTTAGTAGTAGTTGTCCTGGATGCACTAAGTCCTTGTAGGCTGTCAGGGCATTCTGTACAGCTAGCATCTCTTTTTGATTGATGTGAAGATGCATTTGTTCTGCGGACCACTTGCCCTGAATACATTTTCCTGCCATGTGTGCTCCCCAGGCATAATCTGATGCATCTGTTGTCAGTGTTTGCCTGGCTGTGGGTAAAGTGAAAGGCTGTCCCTTGTTGTGGTGACATGCCAGTGCCCATCATCGAAACTCCTGTTGCAGGCAGGGAATAATAGTTATTGTTGCTTCCAGGCTGTGGCAATGTTGAGTCCAAACATTTTTTAGATACCATTGTAACTTCCTAAAATGCAGTTTTGCATATGGAATTAGTAGGATGCAGGATGCCATGAACCCCAAAGCCTGCAGAATTTTTCTTGCAGGTAGCTGGGTTTTTGTTGCCATCATTTGAAAGTAATTTGTCAGTTGCCTTTCCTTGTCTGGCGTGAGATAAGCCATCTGGGTAGTTGTATTCAGGCTTGCACCCAGGAATATTATCTCTTGAGAGGGCACTAGTTTTGACTTCTTTTCATTTACCATGTACCTTAGGCCAACTAGTAATCTTTTTACAAATGCCAGATGCTTTATAAGAATGTCCTTGCTCTCTGCTTGAATAAGACAGTCATCCAAATAGGGATATATTTGAATTCCTTTTTGTCTGCAAAATGCAATTACTGGTGCCAGGCATTTTGTGAAGACCCTGGGCCAGTGGATAAGCCAAAGAGCAGTGCAGAGAATTGGTAATGCATTGTGCCAGCTATGAATCTGAGGTATCTTCTGCAATTTTGTCTGATAGGGACATGCAAGTATGCCTCTTTGAGGTCCAAAGTAACAAGCCAAGCCTTTTTGCCCAGCATGGGTAGAAGTTGCTGCAGTGTTAACATCTTGAATTTTGGAACATCCAGGAAAGTGTTTAGAATAGACAGATCCAGAATGGGTCTCCAGGCTTTGTCCTTTCTGGGAACCAAGAAAAGTCTTGAGTAAAATCCTTGTCTCTGTTCTTGCTGAGGTACTTTTTGAATAGCTCTCATGTCCATGAGAGCTGTAATCTGTTTTTGTGCGTCTGCCTATTGGTTTTGTGGCAGGTCTGGCATTCCTTTTGACCTTGGTAGGGTGTGAAAGTGGAACCTGTAGCCCTGAAAGACAATATTTAGTACCCATTTGTCCTGGGTGATAATGCGCCAATTTTTTGAGAAAAGTGCTAGCTTTCCCCCTGAAGGTGCTGCCAAGAGATAAGTGCTTGGCTTTTGAAAGGGGAAGTCATTGGGACTGTTTCCTGTAAGGTTGTGATTTGTCTTCTCCTCCCTTAGGGGTAAAAGCACTCCATTGTCTAAGTCTGTAAGAGCCTTGTTGCTGAGATCTGCCTCTTGGGCATCTGTATCTGCCTCTTTGAGGCCTGTCTGACACGGGAAAGGACCAATTTTTTGAAGGCCAATTTCTGCTAAATCTAGGAGGCTGTACCTGTAAGAAATCCTTTACTATCTGCATAGATTTTGCCTTATCCTCCATTTTCTTTAACACCTCTTCTGCCTTAACACCTAACAAGGTATCTTGCTGTAAAGGAGCATCCAGTAATTTAGCTTTAACATGATCAGGTAAACTTTGTTCTTTAAGCCAGGCATGCCTTCGAATGACTGATCCTGTAACTGCGGCTCTACAAGAAGCCTCTAATGAATCAAAACCACATTGCAGAGTATGTTTTCCCACTTGTTCAGATGCATGCAATAAATCCTGCATTTCCTTATTGTCAGGACATTCTGAACTTGCAAACATTTTCTGTTTTAATAAAGACATTAAATATTGTTGGTATTTCAGCATATGAAACTGGCAGTTCAAAGCCCTTACTGCTAAAGTTTCAGAAGTGTAAACTTTTTTCCCCCATCTATCCAGTGCTCTGGAATCCCTGTCAGAGGGGACTGGGTTTTTTGCAGTGGAAGCCTTCACCCCTTTGGGACCCTGAGAAATAGTTTCCGGGTCAGCAGCAGGGTTTTTATAAAGAAATATATGAGAGTCTGGGACTCTATAGTACCTGTCTGGCTTGACTGGTGCTGGGGGAAGGGAATCAGGAGATAAACTAGATTCAGAAAAGACAACATCAACAATATCTAACACAGGGGGAATAGCAAGAAGCCTGTGCTGAGGTAATAAAAGAAAATCTCTGAGCCTTTTCTTTGATTTTGAATAATCCTGGCTTTCCCAATGGAAATGCTCCCTCATGGTGTGCAAGGTTTCCCAAAAGAGTAATCCTCAGGAGGAGAGGCTGAAGGGATAGACTCTTCAGCATCAGAATCCTCATAGGGAGGAAGAGAGTATCCCTGGTCTGAAGAGGAAGCAGAGGAAATAGAAACCTGGTCAGAGGATTCATAATCTGTATCCTGCCTAGGCTTTTTATCAGGAGGGGGGTGGGAACCCCTGATCAAAGTAATTAAGTCTTCGGCCATTTTGAGCATCTGTTTCTTAGGCATGGATGACTGTCCAGGAGAATGCTGTACTTGTTTCTTTGTCTGTAATGATGTTTTAGACTTTGCTTTAGCTGCTGTAGTTGACTTGAAAGTAAGCTGTGTAGGTCTGAAAACACCCTCAGAAGCTGATGCCTGCTCAGCGGCTCTGGACCCATCTGAGGGAATAGTTTCCATAGGCCCAATACCTTGAGTTTCCAGAGGCCTAGATGTCTCCACATGGAAGTCGGGGGTGGCCTGTGGCTCTGAGGCAGCGGGAGTCAGGGGCTGCGAAAGCGCCTCACTGAGCAGCGGCGAACCGGTGACTGGCCTGGAAGAGGCTTTGTCGTCGGTTTTGGGTCTCGGATGCCTTTCCTTTTCCTTGTCTTTGCACTTTTTAAGATTTCCGATCGTCGGTTGTTCCAACGGCATTATGTAATTAAACCTACGGCCAAAGTAATGCAATGCAAAATCAAACTGATGTTTAATAGTGTGTTTGTTGAATCTAGCACAAAACCGACAACTAGTGACATCGTGGTCAGGGCCTAGGCAAGGAATACAGTAAGAGTGAAAATCCTTATGAGGTAGTTGCTTCCCACAAGAAATACAATTGTTAACTTTTACTGACATCGGTCTGGAGCAAGAAAAAGTTTCCCCAACAGGGTACTTAGCTTTATTGAAGACTTCGGTTCTGAAATTCGATTTCGAAAATCTCAGGAGTCGTCCGACTGGCACTTGCGAACTGCTTTTGCTTCAGGCAGCGCACAGCAAGAAAGACTGAAGAAAATGGCATTGGTTGCATCTTATATACCCTGACGCTCTGACGTCAGGGAAGAAGCAACAACAACTGATGCCGGACCAAGACTTTGGAACTCGGGCCGACTGTGGGTCGCCTGCCAGCAGGATAACCCAAGTGTATTGACTGCAACAGTGAAACACAATGAACATCTGAAATCCCTGTATCAAGTAAGACATTGTGCCACAATTTCTTTTTCATGATTAATGAAATGTATGGTCTACCATCCTTTTCAGCCTGGAATAAAGTCAAGTACACCAACTGATTTGGTGCTGAACTACCATTAACCTTTATACATATTCTGAAAATCTGATGGAACTGGCAACATTAACCTGAGCTACAGCATGCTTTTGTTATCCTTTGGACTTGGGAACTTTTTGGACTTGGGAACTTTGTACATTACTGATGTCATTTGCCCAGTCATTAACCATAGTGGGCTGCTTTGTATTTGAAAAACTAACAATATTTAAATCAGTAACCTGTTTAGCTTTATTAGAAATGACTGGAACAAAGTCATTAATACCAGCTTTTACATGCTTGTGTTTCCATGTCCAGTATTTAGGAAACTTTTTTTTTTTACATACAAAAAAAAAAAACATTTAACTGCTGGGACTGGGGAAGTCTGTTTTACTGCTGCAATATCAAAGTACATAACTTTAAATTTTCAAGGTAAACAAACAAGGAAGAGAGTTAACTATGTAGGGTCTTGGGGTCAAATGTTTGGCAGACAGAACACTGCATATGGTTGTGAGAGCATCCAGAAAGAAGAGACCCTGGTTGTGACAATCTTTGAGGAATCTTCCTCCCATACTGCCATTTTCTCTTTCTGGATAATGTGAAACCAGCAACACTAAAAATAAAAGAGAAAAATAAGAAAGAACTCCAGTGGAGCACTATCCATAAAATGTCTCAGTAAACAGCACAGAAGAAAGGCATTTAGACTGATGTTTAATGATGGAGTTCGGACTGGTGGCAAAGAAGTTCTTAAGTGTGTGTGTCCCTATGTCACCTTTATGCCCTACTCCTTGTGCAGGGAGCATATGTGTGACATAAGGCACCGCACCTGTAAGTACTAAAGGCTTTGGTATATTGGCTGGACATTGGGCTATCCTTGGCAGGAGATCCCTTGCCTTACTTAAGGAATGCTGCAACAGTGATCTGGAAGGAAATCAATCATACCATCTTTGCGGACTAGCCTTCATAGAATGGTATCTTTCCATCCACCATTACTTGTTTCTTCATGCAGTTGATATTCCATTGAAGCACAGTCTGATGGAAGACCATCTGAGCTAGTCCAGGATCACAAGTGGATGCTTCACAGAGAGGTTTTCATAGACATTGTTCATCTGTGAGGTATTTTTCATGTAGATCTTTTTTTCTCCCCTCAGAACAGATAAACCCCAAGTTCTACTATAGAGTGCCAAGTCTTCTGCCTTAGAAAGTGGATGCCAGGTCTTTATGTTGGAAAGGGGTGTTTACCGTATACTTATCCCCCTCTTCCTCTGTTGCCAAAAGTCCTAAATAAGATCATGTAGGACAAGCACAAAATCTTATTGGTGACTCTGTTTTGGCCCAGACAGCATTGGGTTCTCCTTATTTTTTCACCTGGCCAGGGGCAATCATCAGACGTTACCTTACAGGATAGATCTTCTCACACAGGACTAGGGCTGTCTAATTACCTTCCTCTTCTTACCCTACAATTGACTGTGGGTGATACGGTTTTGATTCCTTTTCAGCATCAGTTTTCTGAGGATGTGTTTTAGGTTTTATAGGAGGCCAGAAAAACCTGCTATTAGAAAATCTTTATTTTGCCAAGTAAAAAAGATTTTCTACTTGGTGTCACAACCATGAACAGGACCCAGCTTTAGTGGGTGCTTCTACTGTGTTTTCTTATTTGTATAAGTTGCTAAATCCTAGTGTGGTATACTGCTTTGTTAGAGCCCATTTGTCAGACATTGCTGCTAGTCTGCCTTTGGCTCTTCCCCTAGATTTGAGGTTAAACTGTTCTTAAAAGGCAGCCTTCATTTTAGGCCTCCAAGAAAACTAATACCTCCTTCTTGGGACCTTAACTTTATTGTTGAAAACTTGACTCTGCAACCTTTTGAACCTGAAGCTGATGCTTCCTTAAAGCTATGTACCTGGAAAACTGTAATGTGGTGGCTTTGATTTCTGCCAAGAGGGTCTCTGTACTCCAGACCGGTGGGAAGGTGAACAACTAAGCCAATCTTTGCAGATAAAGTACAGTAATATTTAGAACTCATTACCAGTTTTTAATACAGGGACTGGATAATCACTTCATGCAGTCAAGCACAAAGGCAACTGAAGCAGTACAGGCAGCCCCCAAGTTACAGATATCTGATTTGTAGACAGCCCATAGATAAGTACAGGCTGCCACAATGTTGGAAATAATGTGAAAATAAATAAAACATTTTAAAGTTGCCCAAATCTAAACCTTAGAATGAAGAATTCTGTTGTACTTTCCTTTTCTCTGTTTGTGAAGCTGCTTGCACATCTTGTTAGAGCAGTTACTTCCGCTTTCATGGAGAACAAGAGATCCGATTGGTTAAGAGATCACTGTGTTGGTGATCTGATTGGTCAAGACTGCTGGCATGTACAGTACACAGTATTGAAGCAGTTACTGTACTGTACAGTAGAATGGGGAAATGACATTGTGGTTCACTGGGGTCTAGGTGACAGTAGGAGGTCTGGCAGAAGTCTGAAAGTTCAGGAAAGCGTGGAAAACATTCCTGGGTGATGCCTGTAGTACAGAAATATGAAAGTGAAGCTTAAAAAGAGGCACGTTTAACATTTTTTTGTATGGAACATTCTACTGTACTGTATTGTATTGTAGTACAGTAGAACATTCCATGTACATGTTTCAACTTACATACAAATTTGACTTAAGGACAGACTAAAAAAACAGATCTCGTCCTTAACCTGGGGACTGCCTGTACCAGGTGGTAAACTGTGCAGCTCTGTACAAAGTTTTGTTAATACAGTGCAATTGCAGCTATGCATGGCCACAAGCAGAGTTGTGCTAGTCTCTAGTGTCTGAGGTGTTTAAATTACAAGAGTTTGGACAAGTCAGGCATTGCATAACTGTACACACCAGTACTGAAACCTGCTGCATAGCTATAATGGGCCTGATTGCATTGTTAAATTCAGTGGTTCAGGTCACATGCGGTAGAAGTGTTGCTCTTCTCAGTGTAGCTGAGCCAAGCAGGGCTCTAGGCTGTGCAAAGCCTCAGAGTTTATAAGAAAAGACTAAAAGCAATAGCCAACTGAAACAGTCCCTGTTAATCAGCCATTAGTAAGTAGAGGACAAGAGTGATAGAAGTTTCCCCCTCTTTATTACAGAGAAAACAGCTACAACAGTCGGCTCTAAATAAAAATAATCACAAAAATAGCAACAGTAGTCACAAAATAATAAATATGAGAAAAGGTCACTTTTAAGTTGCAGTTGTAAGGTCAAAAAATTCTGTCATTGTTGTGCAGCCCAGCTAAACAGATGTTAATGCAGAAATTCCTGTGGAAAGAACAAACTGTAGAGCAGCTTAAATGTTGACCTCCTAAAGCTTATCCCAATTAAACCATATGGGAGGGCACAACAACCTGAAACCCTAGCCATTGTGCTTCCCCATGTAAACATACTCCCCCTCAGATAGTGAGCCTGTTTTAGTGGATTAGTCAAGATCATTCAAGAGCATCATGTGCAGGTTATCATTGTATAAGTAATGGGCACGAGTGGGTTACTTGAGAAGTAGTTTTGTCAGTGTTTTATTGCTTTTTTGTCAGTGTTCTATTGCTTTTAAGTGTCTTGCTTTAATACAGCAGTGCCATTTAATGAAAGTGTCCCCCTAGTCTAAATGCTATCCCTTCCTTTTATTACCGATTGAGAAAGACTGAACAGTTATGCATTCTGAAACACACTACATACTATTAGAATTGTAGTAATATCCTCCTTTTGACTTACCTTGTCTTTGTGAGGCATAGCGTCTTCTGCGTGGAGACATGCGTGAATGGTCGTACCTTCACTGAAGGTTGTGCGTCAGGCCTGGCAAGCCGGTACGTAAAAATCAACTTCCAATCATTAGCGGACCGGAGTTCTGCTTTGGTGACCCCTAACCTGGAAAAGCCGAAAGACACAAACAAACAGTGATTGGGGTAACAGCAAGCATCAGGATGGGTGAAATCAAACCTGGTTACATAGACCTCTAGCTGTTGTGTGGGAATTCCCAGTGTAAGATAGGAAACATCACCAGTGCTTCCCCTGCCACTGTGCACAGTGGAAACAGGGAGGGGCAGGCATGGCATAATATGACTCAAAAAAAGGACTTTATGGAAGCAGACTAGTGTGTAACAAAAACTGTCCGTGGTATTGATCCACACCTTATTTTCCTCACACATGGCATTATATACGCGAAACATGAACCTAGGTTGCCTTACCTATGCACATATCATCCTGCCCTTCAAAATCCACTTAATGTAATGCATTCACATATTTTCCATGGTTTGCTTTACTCATGTTTCAGTGCTGTGCTTCCATGCACAACATAAACCATAGCACATCAGTGCCTTCATTTCTAATCTACTATATGCCTCACAAACTTGTTAAACAGAGCTTCAGCACTATTAGATGTACTCATTCTATTAGCACAGAGTAAGAATTAAATGCAGTTCCAGAACTGACTTTTGTATTGATTAAAATGTAATACATTTCTTAAAAAAATAAATACATAAATAAAAGTCAGATCACTTGGATGAGCTGAGTTAGTCTTGTTACAGCATTTATCAATTAATCAGCCAAAGTACTAGTGGCATGACTATGCTAGGACAACGATTCAGGGACAAAGTTCTTTTTCATTTACCCAGTTTACATGGCAATATAAATGAAGCAATGTTTTCTAGTTCCACTGTATGGTGTGTGTGTGTATGTGTGTGTAAATTGTACGTAAACACACACACTGTTTTATGGCCTGGTGTGAACTGATAAATTGATTTTGTCTGGAGCAGTAGCTAGAGATGATTAACTGTGTATCTGTTATCTACATTAAACTGAATTTTTCCATTTCAAATAAAACAGTAATGCTTTCTGAACTATATTCTTTTATTTACTTTCTGTGCAATATGAATACATAAGTTATAGGTAATCTTCTTTGTGTTATATTGCTTGTAAAACCATTTGTTACTTGAAGAGGAACTATATTTTATTACATAAAATACTACAGTGATCAGCATCTCACAGGTTAAGCACTTCCGGTCACTAGATGCAGTAGTAAGTGAATAATATACCTTTTGCTTCATACCTTGCAACATGTTCACTTTTTTTTTTTACACAAAGGTAGGAATGAGTGGCAAATTTAATATAGTTTTTCAGGGCTATTCCAACCTTACATGTTCTGCTTTATAAAAGGAACTGGTAAGAGCAGGCATATCCTCAGTAACTCAATGGATTATGGCCATAGGCATGGGGGGAGGATGACAATCTTAAGTAGCCTAAGAAGGCTTTTTCTATTTAAAAATTGTATAGTAAAAGGTTGGGAATAGCTTCACAATATTTGTTCTTTTAAGCATTTATACACACCTCATTTACCATTTATGGCAGTCAGCTTCCTTAACTCTGGAAATCTTCACACCAGTCTTGTCTTTTCAGTGTTGTTTATGTAAGCCATCCACCAATGGTCATTGCAGTTTCCTGTTGCATACATTCATTTTTACTGCTTACCAATTATCTCTTAATATCTTTTCAGAGTTCTATTTTATGTGCTTAATAGATGTCCTTCCATTTCACTGTTGCAGTATTCATTACAGTAGGGATCCCCTATCAAGGGCGGCCCAACATTCAGCCAGTATACTAAAGCCTTTAGGTTGCTTTAAGGTACGCTGTAGGTCACATGTATGTTTCTTGCATAGTGTAGAGCATAAAGGTGATGTACCATCCCCAGAACTTCTTTGCCGCCAGTCAGAACACCATCTCTTGATCATCAGTCTTAAGGTCCAATCCACTGCTGGTTCACCAAGCCATTGCAGATAAGTTCCCCATTGGGGTTTACTTTATCTTATCTTCTTTTTATATTTTATTGCTTGTGGGGTTTAATGTCATCCAAGAAGGGTAAATGCCAGTGTGGGAGACAGATTCCTCATAAAGACAATCATGAGTAGTGCTTGTTTTGCCTTGGTGCTTCCCACAATCATTCATCCTGTCAGGCTTTTGTTCCCAAACCCTCTGCTGTAGGCTTTCTTCTTGGGCTTTGTATCTGGAGAGTCAATATCTTAAGCTTTTAGCTAAAGACACTATGGAAGGAACTACCCACTCCGAGGGCCAGCTGTCTGTGAAGAAAAAGGCCAAGAGGTCTAGGCCAGATTCTTCTGCTGTACAGCCTCCGCAGGACATCTCTCCCGAGGTGAATGAAAGCTCAGAGTTTCGCCCTGCTCCATTGTTGGATTGTTCGGCCACGACCGGTTTAGAGGCCAGCAGGGATCTGACTTTAGACACATCCTTGGAGACCTTGCAGATATCCACATCGGATATTCAGGGGGAACCACAACTGATTATTTCCAAGGGTTCTAGTGGTGTTCCTCAAATTTTAGTCGGGGAAAAACTTCCTACTACAAATATTGAATGCCGTCAGGAGTCTGAGCCTTCTACGTTTCATAAGGCAAGTGTCCCCTTAAAGAAAAAGCAGAAAATTAAACATATTACTCCAGCTCCTAAGGACCCACAAAGTGAATGCAAAATTTCACTCACGGGTTGTTTAATGATTTGATGGGTTTAAAACCTCCTCAGGGTGTTTTTCTTCCAGCTCCTCCTTGGTCCTCTATTCCCAGGGAACAGGATTCCTCTGAGAAGGAGGTGGATTCAAATGAGGAATCCCTTGTCTACTCCTCTCAGATTCTTATGGGTCTGAGGAAGAGGAATCTACTAGTCCTGATACTCCTTTTAAGGAAATTTCTTTTGGGAAACAATCTCTAGAATGATGGAGGTTTTTTTTTAAATGGGATTGTGCCCAGATTTCTGAAGTGCAGAAAAAAAGGTATTATGAACTCCTGCAGATAGACTCTCACAGGCGTTCTGCTGTACCTCCTGTTCTGTCTGCATTGTTGGATGCCTTTTCTAATGATTCTAAGGCTCCTGACTCACAGCACCCTGCTCCCAAGAAACCTGACAGATTTTATAGGGTGCCTGAGGACTGTAAATTTCTTTATAAGTGCCCTTCTGACCCTTTGGTGGTGTCTGTGGCTTCTGACAAGCCATCTCAAATTACTTCTCCTAAGTTATTGCCTTTTGGTAAAGACAACAGAAAGAAAAGTTGGGGAAAAGGTTTACACCTTTGCTACTTAATCTTTTAGGGCTGTCAATTATCAGACCCATATGTCCAGGTACATGTTGGCTCTTCTTTCCCAGGCCTGTCAGGTTAATTCTGATCTTCAAGACTCTGAATGGATGGCTTCTGCTCTTTTCTTGTTAGGGACTTCCTCCCATATGGCTCATCATTCCATCAAGTGTAGTTATGATGCAGCCGATGCTTCCTCTAGGGCTGCTGCCTTTAGAACTGTGATGAGGAAATATTCTTGGCTTCAACTTCAGCCTTTGCCTGATGATATTAAGGCTAAGTTGATGGATGCTACTCTGGACGAAGCTGCTGCTGATTTAAGTCTCGTCAGGATAACGGCAAGGCCTTACCGAAACTTAAAACATGTATTTGTTTTTCCTATACCTAAGTTTCAGAGAAATTACCCCAATAAGCCAGCCTTTGTTCGTAGGCAATTTCACCCTCCCTCAAAAGGGCGAGAAAGGTGGGAAGTGGCCTTCTCCTGCTAAAGCTACTCAGACTTCTATACCCCAGAAGTCTTCTTTTCCTGATAAACCAGGTGCTATCAGACTATCCTATTCTTCCCAGCCACATTCCTATTTCTCTTTCTCATCACCTTTGTCTATCTCTCCCTGTTTGATTAAAGATTACTCAGGACTCCTTTATTCTTTCCATTTTCTGCCAAGAGTATTTCATGGTCTTGAAATCTCTTCTCTTTTTATGGGAATTCCTCAGCCCACGCAGGAACAGCTGTCCTTTCCTGGGGTGCCATGGAATCTGTTGACTCAGGATACTATTCAAGAAGTTCCAGTTTCTCAAAGAAGGTTGGGTTTTATGATCATAGTACACAGGAAAAAGGGTACTTGGAGACCAATTTTAGACCTCTCATCAAAGTACATTTCAAATGTTGTTCCTCCACACTTTTTCCCTCTTTTGCTTCCTCAGGCTTGCATGGTGTTTCTGGACCTCAAGGATGCTTATTTCCATATCCCAATTCACCTCCTTTTCAGGAAGTTTTTATTTTTCTCTGCTGCTTTCTGGCATTTTCAGTTCTCTGCTTTGCTCTTTTGCCTTTCTACTGTCACACAGGTATTCACCAAATGCCTCGCTCCTGTGATTATTTTTTGCAGGCTAAGGGGGATCAAAGTCTTTCCCTACTTGGAAGACCGCCTGTTTCAGGTCTTCTCTCCACAAATCTTGTTGCAAAATCTTCACCTTGCAATCTCCCTTTTGCAGAGCCTGGGGTTCACTATAAATTTCAAAAGTCCTTGCTGACTCCTTCTCAGGATCATGTTTTTCTGGGGTGCAGGATCCAGACTGTTCCTATGCTAACATCCCTGTCTCCTTCCATGGCCCTATCATTTTGATTTTTCAGTCCCTTTTCCTCTGACCTCAATAACAGCAATGGAAGTCCTGAGAGCTCTGGATTTCGTGGCTTCCACTATTCCTATTCTCCCTTTTGCTAAACTCCAAATGAGAACACTTCAGTGGTTTCTAAAGTCAATTTGGCTTCAGCATTCTCATCCCCTCAGTTTTTTAGTTCTTTCTCCATGTCTTATGCAGGAACTCCAGTGATAGATTCAGCAGTTGACTCTAAATCCAGGGCTCCCTTTTCATTCACCTCTTTTTTCTCAGGAGCTGTTCACAGATACCTCAGATGTGGGATGGGGAGCAGTTTTCGGCTCCCTAAAGTTGCAGGGAGTCTGGTCACCTCTTTAACAGAAAGACCACATCAAGGAGAGGAGAGCTCTCCTGCTGGCTCTTCAAGCCTTTCATCCATTTTTCTCCCCAGGACCTCTCAAGGTGTTTACAGATAATAGCACAGTGATGTGGTATGTCAGCAAATGGGGGGGGCAAGGCCGTATCTTCTTTGCCAGTTGGCACTCCTAGTGTGGGAACTAGCTATCCAGTTCCAAGTGACTCTTCAGGCAGTGTACATTCCTTCAGGTCAAAGCATTGTGGCAGACTGATTAGGTCTATAACTCAATACCAAGAATGGATGTTTCACAGGGATGTGTTTCTGGACATTGTCCACCAGTGGGGTAGTCCTCAAACGAATATTTATGCCTAACCTCTGAACAGACAACTTCTATTTTGTTCCAGAGCCCTCTAAATAATTCTTGTTACTTCTTAACCACATCTCACTTTCTTTTATTTCCACCCTACTTTTAAACTCCACTTTAATTTTATCCCACTCCCTAGCTATATTTTCCTAAGTTACTTCTATCTTCTCTAACAGTTTCTGAATAATTTCCACTACATATTCCTTAAATTCTTCCCTTTTTAACAGATAGGTGGGAAAGCACCAGTATCTAATTTTTATGTCATTACCCTGTGTTTTTATTTTAGTTATTACTGGCGCATGATCTGAAATAGTTATTGGGTGCATATCAAGGCCTTCAATGGAAATGTAAATTATTTTTAGCCTAGCCCAGTTTTTGTATAATGGGGAATAATATGTAAATTCAGTCTGAACTCCTAGTACTGAATTCACATATTCCATGCCAAATATTTTCATAAATTTCTTTAAAATCTACCCTTCTTTGTTATATTTTCCCTTCTGGGCCCCTCAGACACATCTTCACCATTGCAAATCAAATTTCAGTCCCCACCTATAAGTTAATATTCCTTGCTGAAAGGTCCATAGAACGATACTAGGTTATTGGCCTGGAGGCCCTTATAAGCCTAGCCAAGAATTTCACCCATGTTCCCACAGAGTTATTACCTGTTCTCCCTGTCCATCCGGGACACAGGTGGGATCCCCGAGGGTATATTTTCTGTTTCCCATCCAGTCGTCCAGGTTCCTCTTAAAGAGGGCTAGTGAGATACTCTGCTTGACATGAAGAGGGAGTCTATTCCACAGATGGGGAGTTGTTGGGACACAAATCCATCCTGCCAACAAGTTCTATTAATGTTACAGACCAGGTTGAGGCCTTGCCTGTGGGTTGCATGAGTGGAGCTTGACTTACGGATATGCAGCAACTTCATCAAGGCTGAGTCTGAGACGGCCTTGTATGCCAGACATATCACCTCTGAGCAGTCTGTACGAGATTGAGTAGAGGATAGGTGTTTGAGACCCCGGATTCTCCTGGTCAGGAACCTCTGTGGTCTCTCCAACTGATGCATGAGCTTGGCAAGGTATATGCCGATGGGTCTGATAAGGGAGGAGTACAGGGTTGTTATGACCTCCTTGTTCCTGGATGAAATACCCTTACTTATGAGGTGGGCTATGCAGAAAGCCTTCCATACAACGGAGGCAACGTGGTGGTCAAAAGTCAGATTGCTATCAACCTGAGTGCCCAAGTCCCTCATGACTGATTGTGTACTTGGTACGTTGTTATTAATGTAATAATTAGTGGGGGCACCATTTTCCCCAAAGGGGATAATGATGCATTCCTTGGCATTCAGTTTAAGATCATGCTTCTGGCACCAGTCATTAGTTTGGGTAAGGCCTTCTTGGAGGATGTTCACATCACTGGGAATTTATGACAGTGCCCAGCTTGCAGTCATCCGCATACTTAGTCAGCCACAGACCACTGGTTTTGGTATGCCACTTGTTACAGGTCTACTACTAGAGGTGGCTTCCCCTATTTTGACTGAGTGGGTTCTATCAGTGAGCCAGTTAGCTACCCATCTGGTAACATACTGGTTGATGCCTAGCTGGGAGAGTTTATCTATTATGCCTGAGTGGGGAATAGTGTTGAAGGCTTTGGCTTAGGTCAAGGTAGGCAGTGTGAACTGTCTTCCCCTCATCCATGGCTTTGGTGACTGTTTCAAAGAACGCGACCAAGTTTAACAGGCTTGATCTTCCTTTGACAAAACCAAACTGTGTGGGATCAAGCTTTTGGAAGTTGCCAGTGTCCTTGTTTATAAGGTCCATGATAATGAATTCCATGGCCTTGCAGATCAGGCTAGTTAGGCTGACAGGCCTATAATTTCCTGGGTTGGTGGGCACTCCACCTTTGTGTAGAGGGATGACAGTGGCTGTCCTCCATTCTGCTAGGATGAACCTGGTGCACATGCTTTGGTTGAATAGGGTGCCTAGTGGTGCTGAGAGCTCTTGCCTGAGTTCATGTAGGACAAAGCCAGGAATGCTGTTGGGTTCCATGTGGGCTGTATTTTTTTTTTGCCTTTGAGAGGGCATTAATGACCTGCTCCTTGGTGATGAGTGGAGGGGGCAGGTGTTGGGGATGTCCTGGTTTACTGATGGGACAGGGGGTGAAGTGTTCACTGAACTTGTCTGCCAGCAGGTTGGCTATATCTATGGCATTTGTATATGTGAACTTAAAGAAAAAGCAGAAAATTAAACATATTACTCCAGCTCCTAAGGACCCACAAAGTGAATGCAAAATTTCACTCACGGGTTGTTTAATGATTTGATGGGTTTAAAACCTCCTCAGGGTGTTTTTCTTCCAGCTCCTCCTTGGTCCTCTATTCCCAGGGAACAGGATTCCTCTGAGAAGGAGGTGGATTCAAATGAGGAATCCCTTGTCTACTCCTCTCAGATTCTTATGGGTCTGAGGAAGAGGAATCTACTAGTCCTGATACTCCTTTTAAGGAAATTTCTTTTTGGGAAACAATCTCTAGAATGATGGAGGTTTTTTTTTTAAATGGGATTGTGCCCAGATTTCTGAAGTGCAGAAAAAAAAAGGTATTATGAACTCCTGCAGATAGACTCTCACAGGCGTTCTGCTGTACCTCCTGTTCTGTCTGCATTGTTGGATGCCTTTTCTAATGATTCTAAGGCTCCTGACTCACAGCACCCTGCTCCCAAGAAACCTGACAGATTTTATAGGGTGCCTGAGGACTGTAAATTTCTTTATAAGTGCCCTTCTGACCCTTTGGTGGTGTCTGTGGCTTCTGACAAGCCATCTCAAATTACTTCTCCTAAGTTATTGCCTTTTGGTAAAGACAACAGAAAGAAAAGTTGGGGAAAAGGTTTACACCTTTGCTACTTAATCTTTTAGGGCTGTCAATTATCAGACCCATATGTCCAGGTACATGTTGGCTCTTCTTTCCCAGGCCTGTCAGGTTAATTCTGATCTTCAAGACTCTGAATGGATGGCTTCTGCTCTTTTCTTGTTAGGGACTTCCTCCCATATGGCTCATCATTCCATCAAGTGTAGTTATGATGCAGCCGATGCTTCCTCTAGGGCTGCTGCCTTTAGAACTGTGATGAGGAAATATTCTTGGCTTCAACTTCAGCCTTTGCCTGATGATATTAAGGCTAAGTTGATGGATGCTACTCTGGACGAAGCTGCTGCTGATTTAAGTCTCGTCAGGATAACGGCAAGGCCTTACCGAAACTTAAAACATGTATTTGTTTTTCCTATACCTAAGTTTCAGAGAAATTACCCCAATAAGCCAGCCTTTGTTCGTAGGCAATTTCACCCTCCCTCAAAAGGGCGAGAAAGGTGGGAAGTGGCCTTCTCCTGCTAAAGCTACTCAGACTTCTATACCCCAGAAGTCTTCTTTTCCTGATAAACCAGGTGCTATCAGACTATCCTATTCTTCCCAGCCACATTCCTATTTCTCTTTCTCATCACCTTTGTCTATCTCTCCCTGTTTGATTAAAGATTACTCAGGACTCCTTTATTCTTTCCATTTTCTGCCAAGAGTATTTCATGGTCTTGAAATCTCTTCTCTTTTATGGAATTCCTCAGCCCACGCAGGAACAGCTGTCCTTTCCTGGGGTGCCATGGAATCTGTTGACTCAGGATACTATTCAAGAAGTTCCAGTTTCTCAAAGAAGGTTGGGTTTTATGATCATAGTACACAGGAAAAAGGGTACTTGGAGACCAATTTTAGACCTCTCATCAAAGTACATTTCAAATGTTGTTCCTCCACACTTTTTCCCTCTTTTGCTTCCTCAGGCTTGCATGGTGTTTCTGGACCTCAAGGATGCTTATTTCCATATCCCAATTCACCTCCTTTTCAGGAAGTTTTTATTTTTCTCTGCTGCTTTCTGGCATTTTCAGTTCTCTGCTTTGCTCTTTTGCCTTTCTACTGTCACACAGGTATTCACCAAATGCCTCGCTCCTGTGATTATTTTTTGCAGGCTAAGGGGGATCAAAGTCTTTCCCTACTTGGAAGACCGCCTGTTTCAGGTCTTCTCTCCACAAATCTTGTTGCAAAAATCTTCACCTTGCAATCTCCCTTTTGCAGAGCCTGGGGTTCACTATAAATTTCAAAAAGTCCTTGCTGACTCCTTCTCAGGATCATGTTTTTCTGGGGTGCAGGATCCAGACTGTTCCTATGCTAACATCCCTGTCTCCTTCCATGGCCCTATCATTTTGATTTTTCAGTCCCTTTTTCCTCTGACCTCAATAACAGCAATGGAAGTCCTGAGAGCTCTGGATTTCGTGGCTTCCACTATTCCTATTCTCCCTTTTGCTAAACTCCAAATGAGAACACTTCAGTGGTTTCTAAAGTCAATTTGGCTTCAGCATTCTCATCCCCTCAGTTTTTTAGTTCTTTCTCCATGTCTTATGCAGGAACTCCAGTGATAGATTCAGCAGTTGACTCTAAATCCAGGGCTCCCTTTTCATTCACCTCTTTTTTCTCAGGAGCTGTTCACAGATACCTCAGATGTGGGATGGGGAGCAGTTTTCGGCTCCCTAAAGTTGCAGGGAGTCTGGTCACCTCTTTAACAGAAAGACCACATCAAGGAGAGGAGAGCTCTCCTGCTGGCTCTTCAAGCCTTTCATCCATTTTTCTCCCCAGGACCTCTCAAGGTGTTTACAGATAATAGCACAGTGATGTGGTATGTCAGCAAATGGGGGGGGCAAGGCCGTATCTTCTTTGCCAGTTGGCACTCCTAGTGTGGGAACTAGCTATCCAGTTCCAAGTGACTCTTCAGGCAGTGTACATTCCTTCAGGTCAAAGCATTGTGGCAGACTGATTAGGTCTATAACTCAATACCAAGAATGGATGTTTCACAGGGATGTGTTTCTGGACATTGTCCACCAGTGGGGTAGTCCTCAAACGAATATTTATGCCTAACCTCTGAACAGACAACTTCTATTTTGTTCCAGAGCCCTCTAAATAATTCTTGTTACTTCTTAACCACATCTCACTTTCTTTTATTTCCACCCTACTTTTAAACTCCACTTTAATTTTATCCCACTCCTAGCTATATTTTCCTAAGTTACTTCTATCTTCTCTAACAGTTTCTGAATAATTTCCACTACATATTCCTTAAATTCTTCCCTTTTTAACAGATAGGTGGGAAAGCACCAGTATCTAATTTTTATGTCATTACCCTGTGTTTTTATTTTAGTTATTACTGGCGCATGATCTGAAATAGTTATTGGGTGCATATCAAGGCCTTCAATGGAAATGTAAATTATTTTTAGCCTAGCCCAGTTTTTGTATAATGGGGAATAATATGTAAATTCAGTCTGAACTCCTAGTACTGAATTCACATATTCCATGCCAAATATTTTCATAAATTTCTTTAAAAATCTACCCTTCTTTGTTATATTTTCCCTTCTGGGCCCCTCAGACACATCTTCACCATTGCAAATCAAATTTCAGTCCCCACCTATAAGTTAATATTCCTTGCTGAAAGGTCCATAGAACGATACTAGGTTATTGGCCTGGAGGCCCTTATAAGCCTAGCCAAGAATTTCACCCATGTTCCCACAGAGTTTATTACCTGTTCTCCCTGTCCATCCGGGACACAGGTGGGATCCCCGAGGGTATATTTTCTGTTTCCCATCCAGTCGTCCAGGTTCCTCTTAAAGAGGGCTAGTGAGATACTCTGCTTGACATGAAGAGGGAGTCTATTCCACAGATGGGGAGTTGTTGGGACACAAATCCATCCTGCCAACAAGTTCTATTAATGTTACAGACCAGGTTGAGGCCTTGCCTGTGGGTTGCATGAGTGGAGCTTGACTTACGGATATGCAGCAACTTCATCAAGGCTGAGTCTGAGACGGCCTTGTATGCCAGACATATCACCTCTGAGCAGTCTGTACGAGATTGAGTAGAGGATAGGTGTTTGAGACCCCGGATTCTCCTGGTCAGGAACCTCTGTGGTCTCTCCAACTGATGCATGAGCTTGGCAAGGTATATGCCGATGGGTCTGATAAGGGAGGAGTACAGGGTTGTTATGACCTCCTTGTTCCTGGATGAAATACCCTTACTTATGAGGTGGGCTATGCAGAAAGCCTTCCATACAACGGAGGCAACGTGGTGGTCAAAAGTCAGATTGCTATCAACCTGAGTGCCCAAGTCCCTCATGACTGATTGTGTACTTGGTACATTGTTATTAATGTAATAATTAGTGGGGGCACCATTTTCCCCAAAGGGGATAATGATGCATTCCTTGGCATTCAGTTTAAGATCATGCTTCTGGCACCAGTCATTAGTTTGGGTAAGGCCTTCTTGGAGGATGTTCACATCACTGGGAATTTATGACAGTGCCCAGCTTGCAGTCATCCGCATACTTAGTCAGCCACAGACCACTGGTTTTGGTATGCCACTTGTTACAGGTCTACTACTAGAGGTGGCTTCCCCTATTTTGACTGAGTGGGTTCTATCAGTGAGCCAGTTAGCTACCCATCTGGTAACATACTGGTTGATGCCTAGCTGGGAGAGTTTATCTATTATGCCTGAGTGGGGAATAGTGTTGAAGGCTTTGGCTTAGGTCAAGGTAGGCAGTGTGAACTGTCTTCCCCTCATCCATGGCTTTGGTGACTGTTTCAAAGAACGCGACCAAGTTTAACAGGCTTGATCTTCCTTTGACAAAACCAAACTGTGTGGGATCAAGCTTTTGGAAGTTGCCAGTGTCCTTGTTTATAAGGTCCATGATAATGAATTCCATGGCCTTGCAGATCAGGCTAGTTAGGCTGACAGGCCTATAATTTCCTGGGTTGGTGGGCACTCCACCTTTGTGTAGAGGGATGACAGTGGCTGTCCTCCATTCTGCTAGGATGAACCTGGTGCACATGCTTTGGTTGAATAGGGTGCCTAGTGGTGCTGAGAGCTCTTGCCTGAGTTCATGTAGGACAAAGCCAGGAATGCTGTTGGGTTCCATGTGGGCTGTATTTTTTTTTTGCCTTTGAGAGGGCATTAATGACCTGCTCCTTGGTGATGAGTGGAGGGGGCAGGTGTTGGGGATGTCCTGGTTTACTGATGGGACAGGGGGTGAAGTGTTCACTGAACTTGTCTGCCAGCAGGTTGGCTATATCTATGGCATTTGTATATGTGGTATTCTTGACTACCAATTCAGATCAGATTTGGAAGTGCCTGTGAGATTGCGGATGTATGTGAAGAAGGCCTTGTGATTGTCCTTAGTGGATGTGGCCAATGGACTCAGCCTTAGAGGATTTCACCAGTAACCTTATTTGCTTGTTCAGACAAAGGAGAGATTGCTTCCAACCTGCTGCTCCTTGTTTCTGGGCAGCTTTTTTTTTCTTTTTATTATAGAGTCTGTTTATTGCTGCTGTCCTCCAGACAGGTTTTCTCTTCCTTGAGGAAGATGATTTGGTCCTGTCAGGTATTGCTGAGCCCATGTAGCTATATAGGTGGTCATATAGTTTTTTGGTGTAGGATTGGACATTAGTGCTTGTTCCAACTGAAGGGATGGTGGCTGTGAAGCTGCTTATATCTGCTCTCAGGAGATTGTAGTCAGCTTTGGAAAAGTTTTTTTGTTCGACCCTGGCAAGGAGGGGTCAGGGGAGATGGTGACTTTGAAAGTGATTGTTTTATGGTCGGATCTTACCAAGGAGGATGGCACTGTAGGGGTGCTACTCATGTTGGTTAGTACCAGGTCCAGGATATTTTCATCTCTTGTGGCGGTATCGACCAGCTGATCAAATACATTGGCATTGACAAAGTCGAGGAATCTCTGGGCATTCATGTTTGAGCTAGAATAGGTCTTCCACTCTATGGTTGGGTAGTTAAAGTTGCCCAGGATCAGGGTAGAGGGTTGAATCTTGATGGATTCAAATAAATCCAGATAGGTGGAGTGGACCTCCTGAGTCATGGTTGGGGTCTGTAGCTAGCTATGATTTGAATAGGTATTTTGTCAACAGTTAACTGAGTGTCTCCTGTGCGTCATACTGTTTGACCACCCTGGAAGTGTGTATGTCTTTGATAAATATTGAAACTCCACCTCCTTTGGCTTTGCAGCCCTTCATTTGGGGTCTGAAAGTATAGTAGGACAAGTAACCTGGTAAGGCTGAGGTTTTCTCCCCAGCACTGAACCAGATTTCAGTGACTGCAAAAATGTTAGCATCTTCCAGGGTTAGGAATGCTTGCAATGAGTGCAGTTTCATATTAAGACTCTTAGCGTTTAGTAGCATGACCTTTAAATTTCATTTCGAAGAATTTTTCATGCTGGTAATTTTGTCCTCATGACTTTGCCTAAAAAAGGCATTATGGAGGAGGCAAGAGCCTTTGCCAGAAGCTTGAAGCCCAGAGGAGAAAGATGAAGGCCATCTCTGGCAAAGCATTGTGGTCTGTCAGTCATGTCCTCCCAGGCTGTCAGGTACTGAATCCCCTTAGAATGACACCAGAAACTAAGACAATTGTTAAGTCAGTCATTTTCTGTTTCTATTGAGGTATCATTCTGGGTGACAGTAAGATGCTGCTTAAGGCTAGGGAATACCTGCCTGGGATGCATATTCAGTGAGCTCATTCATGTCTCTCTTCATATAGTCCAGAGAGGTACTTCACAAGTCATTGACACCAACATGGACTATGATGAGTCATAACAGTACCTGTTGTTGAGGGACTTGAGTGCATGATTGATATGGCGGATTCTAGCACCTGACAAGCAACTTACTGTGACTTTCCCCTTGTCTGTCCTGGTGAGGGGCACATCTGTGTGTTTCACAATAGAGTCTCCTATGACTAGTATGTTGTATTTGTGGCTGGGCCTTAGAGGTTGTGAGACACAAGCATGTGTGGTGTGGTATGGTGGGTTGTGATGTGCATGTGTGCTTTTGCATCAGAGGTCTCTTTTGTTTAGGTATGTTTTTGTTGAGAACATCCACATATGTAGAAATGTACTGTACATGTGTGAGTGGTGTTAGAGGTGTGGTGTTTGTGCAGACAACATTCTCAGTGCCAGATGATCTCTCACATATTGTGTTCCTAGGTGGTAAAAGAAGAGGGTTGTCTGTTTACATGAGGAAGATGTTACACTGTCGCAGGATGCCCATATCAACCAGACTATCAGGAGAAACCACAAGGAATCGTCCATCCATGGTCATCAGAATATAGGGAAGAGAGGTCAAGGATGGTAGAGTGGATACTGTCAGAATAGAGTACCTATAGGTGTGAGTAGGGCTGGATAAAATCAACACAGTAGTTGCAAGTGAGGGAGTCAGTTACACAGGAGTGCTGGTAAGGGAAAAAGTGCAACTGAGATACCTCTCAATGGCTAAAAACAGTCCAGCAGCAGTGCTCAACAAGCAAACAAGTGCAACACCCTGCAAACACAGGGTTTAGAAACCAGAAAATGTGGAAAAATCTAGAAGCTCGAACTACTACCCAATCCTGTTAGCCCCTGCACTTTCAACCAATCACTCGTGCTGGAGAAGGTCAGGCAGCCCTGTTACTCTCACTAACAGAGAAGACAAGCCCCTACCAGCATAATATGGCTGCCAGAAATACAGGAAACTTAATAAGCAAAACAACCAGGCCTGGATACAGCAGGCCTCTATCCAGACTATGCTACCTGACAAGAACACAGAAAACTCACAGAAAATGCATAGAAAAACACAGATAGAGCACTCACAGAAAATACAACTCTCAGTATGAAAAATCTTACAGTTAATTAATTCAATAAAAATGCAATTACAGTAATGAAACACTATCTAGCAATGAAAAAACAGTTAAAACAGTACAAAAATGCAGAGAAACAGTAATAAAGCTTTATAACAGTGCAAAATGTAGTAGATTAGCTGTATAGAACAACTGTAAGCATTAAGTAGTGCAATTCAGTGAAATAAATGTAAAAAAAATAACTTATTTTTCTCTTGGAGCCTTAGGGAGTTTCTGCTATATTACAGTGATGAGTCACCACTCCTCAGCCTGGAAAAAACAAGCAGAGCCCCCTGCAGACACAGGGTTTAAATACCAGAAGAGATGAAAGAATCTAGAAGCTCAAATTACTACCCAATCCTGCTAGCGCCTGCCCTTTCAAACAATTACTCATGCTAGAAAAGGTCAGGCAGCCCTGTTTACTCTCACTAACAGAGAAGACACCCCCCCCCATCAGCATAAGATGGCTGCCAGAAACACAGGAAATTCAACAAGCAAAACAACCAGGCCTGGATACAGCAAGCCTGTATCCAGACTATGCTACCTGACAAGAACACAGAAACCTCACAGAAAAGCACAGATAGAGCACTCACAAACAGAAAATACAACTCTCAGTATGAAAAAGCAGTTTACATTTAAGTAATTCAATAAAAATGCAATTACAATAATGAAACACAATATAACAATGAAAATACAATCAGAACAGTATAAACAGTGCAAAAATGCAGTGAAACAATAAAAAAGCTTCATAACAGTGCAAAATGTAGTAGATTAGCTGTATAGCACAACTATAAGCGTTAAGAAGTCTAATTCAATGAACTAAATGTAAAAAAAAACTTATTCTGCTCTTCTCTTGGAGCCTCAGGGAATTTCTGCTATATCACAGTGATGAATCACCACTCCTTAGCCTGGTAAAAACAAGCACAGCCCCCTGTAGACACAGGGTTTAAATACCAAAAAAGATGGAAGAATCTAGAAGCTTGAATTACTACCCAAAAATATGGAAGAATCTAGAATTACTATCCAGTCCTGCTAGCCCCTGCACTTTCAAGCTAATTATTTCTCTCAGACTTTTCTTAAGCTTCATTATAGCAGTTTTTGGTGGAATATAAATACATCCCAGTGCAATCCTCCTTTCTTGCCAGTAGCCCCTTAATACTAAAAATCTATCTTTATTGTCTTTTTTATCCTCGTCTATCACTATCGGAGCCTCTCTTGCAACTAATATAAGTACCCTCTCATCCTTTCCCCAATGTATTCCACTGAATAACCACCCCAAAAACCTTTCTTTATCAAATTTAAATGTTGAGTTTTTTCCAAGTGTGTCTCCTGTAGCCTAGCTATTTGCACTCTAGATTTTTAATATAGTTCACTATTCTTTCTTTTTTGTATTCATCTGTGAGATCCTTGGCATTTAAAGACATCACAGAAAGCACCACTGTGTTAAAAAAATATTACCAGCTTTTATGTGTAGCAGCTTTTTTTGTTAAATGTCTAGTTACATGCATGTACTGTTTGGCAAGTTAATATTTTATACAGTTGTTTCTTGTCATCTCCATTTGAGCCTATGTCACATCTTACAGAACAAAAATACAAATACACCCCCAACACCCCTTCTAATACCTAATAACTTAATAATAACACACAAAACTATGTACATCTTCAAATACTGATATTTTATTCTCCTGATGGGAACAAATATTCCAAACTGACAGCAACACATACAGCTTTGAGATAACCTAATAGAAAGTTCATCCATGCTAAGACACATGGTACACCCTGTGGTTCTATTAACTCCTGTCTGAGTTTGTCTTATCTGTATAGCTGTCTCAGTTGGGAAAACACTTGAATGCTTTCAGAAAACATTTTCTCCAAGCCACTTCTCTTTATCAGATTGTCTGCTAGAGGTATGAAAACCAGACTCAAAACTGCCAAACAAAGCATATTTTGTTAACTAGAAAAAAGCCTTATAATAGTCAATATTCTTTTTCATTTATTTGCTTTCTCTAAAACTTGTTACTAGATTAAGCTAATGGTCTTAACCCAGTCATTACCTATGGAAGATTGAGAAAAAACACACTTTATCTTTTGTCATGCTCTTTTAGGCATTTTTTATATTGCAGTGCCTACATTTCTTAAAACTGAACAAAGAAAAAGAGAGAAGGGGGGGGAGAAAAAAAAGAGCCACTATTTACATTTGTATCCCCATTACACATAACTAAAAAATCTTTATAACATGCAAAGAATACCATGCACAATCAAAATACTACTATTAAGAAAAACTTTCACCCTCCTCTTCCCCTCTCCTGAGTATTTTTCTGAACATTAATGACATAGTTCCAAAAAAGTCCAGTATTTCCAGATTTCGTTCTGTCATGTTTCACAAATATAACTATTGCTTTGTAAACCCACGTTTGCCAATTTCCAAGTTACTGATTTTATTCTCCAAATATTCATGACATGAAGTAGAGCATATGCTTGACTCCCCTACAAGTTTAATAACATCTAAGAAAGTCCAATATTTCCAGATGTTCTTGTTCTATTCCTGTTCATCTCCATCTCCCAAACTGTGTCTCTGCTTCATTTTCAACATACTCTCAATTCTTCTAGTCAACTCTTGTGCTCTTTACCTCTTTCAAGCATTTTCTGTTGAAACACTGGAAAAGGTTTCACTGGCACAGTCTCTCTGTGTTATTACCGGAAGAACAAGAAACAGATTATCTGTTTCACAACTCGCTTTTTGTTGGACAAACTTTTGTATTTCTTTCTTAGCATGTACTTCATCCAAAATGATTTTGTTCCTCCAGGGAAAAATATTTTGAAGATAGCTGGGTACCGCAGTTTGAATCTCACACCTGCTTCTGGACATTCCCTAAATAGTGGTATACATTTACTCCTCTTCTGCCAGGCATACAATAAATAGTCATTCTCCACTGTTTCCCACTTTTAGTACTTTGTCCTTCTGCTACAGTTTTGTCAGAATCAACTCCTGCTGGTAAGATTGCGTCTTTACTATTAAAGGTCTAGGTTTTTTCATAGACAGATTTGGAGCATACACACAATGTGCCCTTTCAGTTAACAATTCCTGGTGTGGATTACTATTCAAGTTGCTTATTTGTGCTATCATAAAACTAATACAGTCTGCTCCTTCCAGTTTCTCTGGTACAACAGAAAATCTCAGATTTTCCCTACATGTTCTGTTCTCTAATTCTATTATTTTTTTAAACAGCTCTTCTTGTGCAGTCCCATATTCAGCCAGCCTTTTCTTCATTTCCACCTCTTGAGTTTTGTAGTTTTAGGTTTTATCACCTTATTATCTGAATATCTTCCATTTTTTCCAGCCTTTTATCATTTGAGTTGATATACTCCATCATTCATTTATTTTAGTCAGGTCTGTGTGCAGTTGTCTTCTACTTTCCTTTAGGTTAATGGAAGTCATGTCTGGAACTTGCATTGCGTTTGCTGAACAGCTGCAGTATCCTTCCCAGTCCATGTTTTTTTCATCACGTTTTGTAGCTGATTTTCCTTCAGGCCCTCAAATTTCTTTTTTCCTGGAATCCAGGCAGTGCACTTGCTAGCTAGTTACTGAACCTTGCCCAGAAATCCAGGTCCACAGGCTTTCTCTGCTAAGTTTCTGTTTTCACACTGGGAGAGCTAGAATTTAACTGCTACTGAATGTACAGCCATCCTGGAAGTCCCCTTCTCCCTGGGATCATAATTTTGTTTTAGAAAAATTGACCAGGGCTCCTTTTGAGCCTGAAGCCTCAACTTTCTTGGAAGACTGTACTTTTGTTAGCCCTTAATTCTGCTAGATAGGTGTCTGAGCATCAAGCCCTTATGGCTTGACCTCATTTTTGGGTGTTTCATAAAGATAGGGTGTCCCTCTGTACTAATCCCTCTTTTTGTGCCTAAGGTGGTGAATGAATTGGCTCTTAATCAGTCTGTTCATTTACCCACTTTTTTCCCTTCTACGCAGTCTGCCACTGAGAAGGTGCTGCACACATTAGATGTGCATAGACAACTCAGATTTTATTTGGATAAAACTAAGACTGTTCGTAAATCTGATCAACTCTTTGTTTACTTTCATCCTATGTCATTAGAATTGGCTGTGTCCAAGCAAACTATTTTTTTCTTGGATTTCTAAAGCATTTCCTTTTGTTATTCCTTTCATGGTAAGAGCCTTCTTTCTTCTGTTAAGGCTCATTCTACTAGAGCTGTGGCTTCTTCTGGTGTTTTTTTCAGGGGTTTGGATACTAACTCTATTCTTGAGGCAACTACCTGGACTTCTGTGCATACATTTACCAAACACTACAAGTTAGATGGAATTCCCAGAGTTAGAGCTGGTTTTGCTAGGGCCATCCTTGATGGCTTCCTAGAGAGCTCTGCTGGTCCTTTCTCTTTAAGCTTTGGCACTCTCCCTATTGTAATGAATACTGCACAGTGAAATGGAAGGATATAGTACAGTTATGTAAAATCTTACCATAATGGTAGATATCCTTCTCTTCACTCTCTCCTTCCAACCCCAGTCCATTTCTCTTCACTCTCTCCTTCCAACCCCAGTCCATTTCTCTTCTGGATGTACTGATTACCTCCCTTTTCCTTGTACTAGAGTTCCTACTGGGGTTGTCAGTTCTGAGGATGGTACATCCAGGCATCACCTTTATGCCGTATGTTACGCCAGGAGTATGTGTGTGATGTACACCATATCTTAAAGCAACCTAAAGGCTTTGGCATACTGGTCGGATGTCAGGCTGTCCTTGGCAGGGATCCCTGTTGTAATGAATACTGCAACAGTGATGAGAAAGACATCTACCGTTATGGTAAGATTTTACACTGCACTTTTCCTTAAGACATTGTTTCTAATAGCTGTTGCTATTTCTGCATTTAAAAATAGCTGGGTTTATTATTTTAGAATAAGTGCTATTGTCCTCTTTCATGAAAATTGTTTTTTTCTTTGATAACTTTATTCTCTCACACATGGCATTAAATACAGAGACATGAACATATGCTACTTGACCCTATACATGCAGATCTGATTTATGGCTCCAGTGCGTATAGACCACCAGAACCTCTCATTCAATCAACCCATTTGTTTCCTAGCAGCTAAGAGTTGACTGAGAGGAGTCATCATCTAGTCAGGCAACAGGAGTGTTCAAAATTGTATTTATTTTTTTCCATTTTTCTCCTCAATCCTGCTGTGCATACACTTGGTGAGATGCTGGGGAAGGGACATGCAGAGGATGTCCCTCACTTCCAGAAGGGTCATTACTTCCAGTCAGTCCAGTCCCTCTATCCACAGTATGAGTTACAGTCTGTTCAGTCTCCACCAAAAAGATCACACTGCACTGTCTGCCTCTGAGTGCAAGCCAACTCTGTCTTCCCTCGTGATCAGTTCATGCCCCTTCACATCTCTCCTGCCTTGCTGGGCTCTTTCAGGCTGCCCCTTCACGTCTCTTCTGCCTTGCTGGGCTCCTTCAGGCTTAGACCACCAATTAAACTCCCCTGATGTTCTTCATGTTTCACTGTTGCACTCATTACATTTGGGTAATCTGCTGGCGGGTTGCCCTCAGTCGGCTTGATTAACAAAGTCTTGGGTCCTGCGTCCGTTGCTGTCCCTTCTTCCATGATGTCAGGGGTATAAAACACGCAGCTGATGCCATTACATCAGTCTTTCTTGCCGTGCGGTGCTCGAAGCAGAAGCAGTTTGCAAGTGCCGGTCGGCCGACTCCTGAAATTTTCGTTTTCGATTTTCAGAACCAAAGTCTTCAACTAAAAGCTAAGTACCCCATTGGGGAAACTTTTTCTTGCTCCTTACCGATGTCAGTAAAAGTTAATTGTATTACTTGTGGGAGGCAAGTACCTTATAAGGATTTTCATTTGTATTGTATTCCTTGCCTAGGCCCTGACCACAACGTGCCTTGCTGTCAGTTTTGTGCTAAATTAAATCAACGCTCTGTTAAACGTCTGTATATATTTTGCTTCTAAATATTTTGGCTCAAGATTTAACTATCCAGAATTGTCATCAGTTAGCCATCCGACTACTGGAATACCTAAAAAACGCAAAGAAAAAGACAGAGACAGACCGTCGAGGTCCAAAACTGACGACGAAGCTTCTCCTAAGTCAGTTGCCGGTTCGCCGGTACTCAGTAAGGCGCTTTCACAGCCCCTTATACCCACTACTTTTGATTCGCAGGCCTCTACTGAGACCCATTCGGAGTCCGGTATGCTGCGAGATACTTTAAGTATTGAACTCGCGGATGTCTCTACCTTGGATGGGTCTGGAGCTGCTGAGCAGGCACCGGCTTCTGAGGGTGTTTTCAGGCCTAAAGATTTGTATATTAAACCGACACCATCTTCAAAACTAAGGCCAAAAACTACTTCTGTGTCTAAAAAAACGACGCTTGGGCCACGTGTTCAGGCCCCAATGCCTAAAAAGTAAATGATCAAAATGGCTGAGGATCTAATTACCCTGATCAGGGGCACCCATCCCCCTCCTGCTAAGAGGCCTAGGCAAGGCACTGACTATGAATCTTCAGATCAGGTTTCTATTTCTTCTGATTCCTCTGCTGATCAGGAATTATCTATTCCCACTTATGAGGACTCTGATGCAGAAGATTCCATCCCTTCTGCTTCTCCTCCTGAGGATTTTTCTTTTGGAGAAACTTTGCATACCTTAAGTTAACACTTTCACTGGGAGAGTCAGGATTTCTCAGAATCTAAAAAGAGACTTAAGTGATTTCCTTCTTCTTCCTCAGCATAGGCCTTTGGCTATACCTCCTGTTCTAGACGTTGTTGATGTTTTCTCAGAGTCAAGTATGGCTCCTGATTCCCTGCCTCCGGCTCCTAATAAGCCAGACAGATATTACAGGGTTCCTGACTCCCACAAATTTTTTTTTTAAAAACCCTACTGCTGACCCTGAAACCATTTCTCAGGGTCCCAAGGGCGTTAAGGCTTCTACTGCTAAAAGTCCTACCCCTTCTGATAGAGATTCCAGGGCACTGAACAGATGGGGTAAGAAGGTTTATACGTCTGCAGACTTGGCAATCAGGGCTTTAAACTGTCAATTTCATATGCTTAAATATCAACAGCATGTCATGGGCTTACTTAAACAGAAAATGATGTTGATTTCTGACTGTGTGGAAAATAGAGTTACAAGATTTATTGCATTCAGCTGAGCAAGTTGGTAGACATACTTTGTAATGTGGTTTTGATTCCTTGGAGGCCTCTTGCAGGGCTGCTGTAACTGGATCTGTGATAAGAAGGCATGCTTGGCTCAAGGAGCAAAATCTGCCTGACCATGTTAAAGCAAAATTGTTGGATGCTCCTTTACAACAAGACAGTCTATTTGGTAATAAGGCAGAAGAAGTTTTGAAAAAGATGGAAGATAAAGCTAAATCTATGCAAACTGTAAAAGATTTCCTACAACTGCAGCCACCCAGATTCAGTAGACACTGGTCTACTAAGAACTGGTCCTTTCCAGTACCCACTAGAGCCACTCAGGTCAAACCCAGACATTCCAAAGGCTCCAGATTTCAGTCACAAGGAACTTATAGAACAAAGCAATGGGGTGCCTCCACCTCCAAATCTGGAATTAGCAAGGCACCTTCCTACGGTAAACAGTCACAATGACTTCCCACTGCAATCACCAAGCACTTATCTTTTGGCCACCCCTTTGGGGGGAAAACAGGCACTTCATGCACAAAACTGGCAACTGATTACCCAGGACAAATGGGTTTTAAAAAATAGTATCCCAGGGATACAGATTTCATTTCCACACGTTGCCAATCCCAAACGGATGGCCATATCTGCCTCCAAATCAGTGGGCAGAGGCCCAGAAACAAGTTGTATCCCCCATGAATATTGGGGCTATTCAACCAGTACCAGAAAAGGAAAAGGGACAAGGTTTTTATTCAAGACTTTTCCTGGTACCCAGAAAGGACACATTATGGCGTCCAATTCTGGACTTATCCATTCTAAATACATTTCTGGACATTCCAAAATTCAAGATGCTGACTCTCCCAACAGTTACTACCTATCCTATGCTAGGCAAGGATGCCTGGTTGGTAACTCTAGACTTAAAAGAGGCTTACATGCATATCCCAATCAGGGAATCTTGCTGAAGATACCTCTGATTCAAAGCAGGCTATTTGCATTACCAGTTCTCTGCACTGCCCTTTGGCTTATCTACTGCGCCCAGGGTCTTCACAAAGTGCCTGGCACCAGTAATTGCATTTTGCAGGCAAAGAAATATTTAAATTTATCCATACCTGGATGATTGTCTAATTCAGGCAGAAAACAAGGACACTCTTCTAAAACATCTGGTGTTTGTAAAAAGACTTCTAACTTGTCTAGGGTACACCATAAACGAAAAGAAATCACAATTGGTACCCTCTCAAATAATTACATTCCTGGGTGCAAGCTTGAATACAACTGCCCAGATGACTTACCTTACGCCAGAAAAACAAATTCAATTGATGACTTACTTCAAACAGGTGGCCACAAAAACCCAGTTGTCTGCCTCCTGCATTCTAATAATTCCATATGCAAGGCTGCATATGAGGAAACTTCAGTGGAACCTAAAAAGCTTATGGAGTCAACATTGTCACAGCCTGGAAACAATGATTCCTATCATTCCTTGCCTGCAGCTAGAGTTCCTATGGTGGGCAGAGGCCTGCCACCAAAACAAGGGACTGTCATTCATTCCACCCCCTGCCTCCCAAACCCTTACTACAGATGCATCAAATTATGCTTGGGGGGGGGCACATCTGGCAGGGGGGATGCATTCAGGGCCAATGGAGCCCAAATCAAATGCACCTACATATCAGCCAGAAAGAGATGCTAGCTGTACAGAATGCTCTGACAGCCTTCAAGGACTATCTTCATCCAGGACAACTACTCATAAAGACAGACAACACCACAGTCATGTGGTACATAAACAAGCAGGGGGGTACCCATTCCTACCCCATTTGCAGACTAGCCATGGCATTGTGGAACACGGCCTTCACTTATCAAATACATCTACAAGCTCAATTACTGCCAGAAAAGCAAAATACCCTGGCAGACGAACTAAGCAGAAATCTTATGGACCCACACGAATGGAAACTGGATCCACAAATCTTCAGCATGTTGACATGCAAATGGGGGAGCCCAGACATAGATCTTTTTGCCTCACCCCACCCCAAAACTATCAGTTGGACAAATATTGCACAAGACTTCATCACAAAAAAGCTTGGAAAGTGGATGCTGTATCCTTCAGCTGGAAGAACCTATCAGTCTATGCCTTTCCCCCTCTGCCTCTGCTCTCCATGGTCTTACTAAAAGTCAGACAGGGAAACCAAAAATTATTCTGATTGTTCCAGAATGGCCTCGCCAACACTGGTACCCGCTCCTACACAATATGTAGCACCTTGCTCCGTGGTACCTGCCTCAGACACCTTACCTACTGTCTCAGCAGAACTATCAAATTCTGCACACCCAGCTCCAAACTCTGAATCTTGCAGCATGGCTAATCAACTAATTTCACCAGGTACATCTCTCAGCAAACCTGTGATGGATGTCATTTTGGAGGCTAGAAGGCCAAGTACTAGAAAATGTTATGCTGACAAATGGAAAAGATTCTGTGCCTGGAACCAAGCACAAGGAATAAGCACAGCAATGCCCAATATTCCTTAGATTCTGCAATACTTAACTGAGATGCTTCACAAGGGCCTATCTTTTTCTTCCATAAAAATCCATGCCTCAACCATTTCAGCTCATTACAACACAGAGCCTCCCTTCTTTTCTCATCATCTGCTAAAGCAGTACCTCAGAGGGGCCAAAATTTAAGACCTCCCAGGAGAGCACCAACTCCTGCATGGGACCTCAATTTTGTTTTGGAAAAACTCACTCTACCTCCTTTTGAGCCAGCTGCTACTGCAGACCTAAAATTTCTCTCTTGGAAAACAGCCTTTCTTTTAGCAGTCACTTCAGCTAGAAGGATTTCAGAACTACAGGCTCTTATGGCAGTGGAGCCTTTTATTATTTTTTACCCAGACAGGGTGCCTCTCAGGACCAATCCATCCTTTATGCCTAAAGTGGTATCTAGTGTGGCCCTTAATCAGACCATTCATCTGCCAACATTTTTTCCCAAATTCACAGAGCAAGGATGAGCGGATTCTGCATTCATTGGATGTACACAGACAACTAAGATTCTACTTAAACAGGACAAAATCGCTAAGAAAATCTGATCAATTACTGGCGGCATTTGCTGCAGGGGCAGAGGGGAAAGGCTATTTCACAGCAGACTATTTCAAAATGGATAAGCCATTGTATTCGTTTCTGCTATATACACCATGGTAAACCTGTCCCCAAGGGGATCAGATCTCATTCCACCAGGGCTGCAACTACTTATGCAGCCTTTCTCAGAGGGGTTCCTACAAGAGACATTCTAGAAGCTGCTACCTGGAGCTCAGTTCATACGTTCACCAAACATTACCATTTACCTCTCTACTCTAAATCCAGAGCAGGCTTTGCCACTGCTGTCTTGCAGGGCCTTATAGCTGCTCCTAAGGCTGTATAAATCCATCCTCCCAACCATAGCTTTGGGAATCTACCCAAATGTAATGACTGCAACAGTGAAACACGAAGAACATAGTACAGTTGTGTATACTTACCATAAATGTAGATGTTCGAGTGTATTCACTGTTGCAGTCCTGGTTACCCTCCCTCCAGCCCCGTTTTTTCTCTTACTATACCTCAACTTTCTTTTACTATGCTTAAAAGCTTTGTTGGTGTATTTGCTTTTGTTTGGAGGTATATTTTTTGTGTTTTAAAATTATGTATTGCTTCCCATTTGGGGGGCACCTGACATCTGGGGCAAGAAAAACTGATGTATTGGCGTTGGCTGCATGTTTTATACCCCTGATGACCTGACGGCATGGAAGAAGGGACAGCAACCAATGCAGGACCCAAGACTTTGTTAATCAGGCTGGCTGAGGGCAACCTCCCAGCAGATTACCCAAATGTAATGACTGCAACAGTGAATACACTCAAACATCTACATTTATGGTAAGTGTACACAACTGTACTTTTCCTGACTTGCAGTCAGAGTTCCATCCCTCTGCACCATGGATCCTTTGTTATAATTGTTGTGGGCAACTGCCCTCTGTTCATGATGGAGCAAGTTGTCAATAGGTGTGCTGATAGGAAGAAGATTCCTCACCAGGAGAGGCATGTTCTGTGTGATTTTTAACATTTCAACAGTCCTAGTAATTGAGATTCTGGTGAGTTGTACCTTTCCTGGCTGGCCTTGAGACCTGCCTGTCTCCTCAATTCCACCCAATACCCACCTTGAAACTTCAAAAGATCCTGCAGTTGTAGCAAGTAAAAAAAAAAAAGTATCCTTAACTTCCTAACCATGCAAGATTTCTTATCCAGCAGCTATCCTCTAGAGTAATATAGCTTCCAGTGAAACAGGTTCTAGTTAAGATTATTGAAAAGCCTGTCTCTTCCTTGCCTGTTCAGCCTAAACCCCCAGCAGTACGTTTTATACCTCATATGACACTTGAATGTGATGTCAATTATCCTATATTTCTGACCCTCAAAACAGAAGCCTTCAATGCCATGGCAAGATCCCACCCAGTTGTATGAGTTCAGTTAAGAGTGACAAATTTGCACTGACTTTCCACATGGCTAAGGCAAAGGTTCTCTGTTAAGGGACATGGAACTGACCACTGTTTAGTCCCAAAACAACAGAGCACTCACCATTTTCTTGCTAGTTACTGTGTTTTTGACACTGATTCTGAAAATGCTGGTTCGGACCCATTGTGTCACTGTTGATGCCACAACCTGTATTGGTGATGAAGCCTTAGATGTCCAACTTTGCTTAACATTGTAAGTTCTGGTATTGTTGACTTTAACCCCTACAGTCAGCATCAGTGATCCCAACACCAAGCCTTTTGGTCTTAATGGTGGTCTTTCTCAGGACCAAGCCACTGAAGCTAATACTGGAGTACTCAGTCCAAGTTGTTTTGAGGCTGATAAGAGTTTTCGGTACCTGTCTTGATTCCAAGATGGGTGACTCTCAGAGCCGTAGCATCTGCGCTGGATCCAAGAGGTTGGAGTTGACTCTGAAATTGTCAAAGGCATATCTCTCCCTCAGAGCCTCCATATTAGATAGCTCTGCTCTGACTCCCTCATTGAGTGCTTTGCCTTCAGTGAGGTAGGAGACTTCAGCCTGTAAGCACATTCTTTTGGAGCTGTCAGTTTCTTTCTCTCTGAGGCACTCTGCATTTGAGTTAGTGGAGACAGCATTCTCTATTCCTAGAATTTGAACTTCTCCACCTTCTTTGGCTCCAGCTACACTAGCCTATTCATCTCTGCATCTTGAACTTCTACTATTCTTGTCAAAAGGACAGCCAGACCTAATTAGTCTCCAGGATACCCTACAGGGTGTAATGATTTCTTCTGACACCTATCTGGAACACCCCACTGAAAACTTTCCCAGAAAGAAAAAGTGCAAAAGGAGGCATTTAGACTCGAAGTCCATCACAGAATATACTGACTTCGATGAGGAAGAAGGGTCCCCAAGATCACCACCTGAAGATGTCTCATTTGGAGACATTCTAGAGCTCTTAAGGCTGGTCTCCCAACAACCCTTCTCAAGAAGAGCGGGTATTCCTTGAGGCTTTTGATGCTGGCCCATTTACATCCTGGGTGACTCCACCTGCTGATGAGCTCATTGATTTGGTCTCTCAGCGGGCATGGAAGGAACCCCAATCCTGAAATGACAATACAGGATCCTTGCACCACCAAAGGACAGATCTTTCTGGAGTAAAGGATTACCAGTTGATGCTATGGTCATAGCTTCAACCACCAAGAAGGAACTAGTGGTACAAAGTTCCTCTGTCCATCCCTTAACAGGGAGTTTAGGGTAATGGACAGACTTCGGGAAGAGTGTTTACTCTTCAGCAACCTTTGCTGTTTGATAACTGAACTATCTGGCACACTTTACAAGACTCCAGAGGGATTTGATAAAATAACTCTCCAAATCCCTCTCTGGGACCATATCCTCCAAGGCAGAGAGTACTGTTGCCTCACAGTTGGCTACTCCCCAATCCATTTCCAATTCGTCCATGAGGCTTATCTCTTATGTGGCAGAAGATACTCACAGGCAGCAAGTTTAGACATTTCCTTTAGATGGCATGCCTGGATGTGCTTGTATGACTTCGTGGAACCCTTCAAACCATCCTTTGTCAGTGTTCCTTTTGATGGATCTCCCTTATTTGGCCACAAAGTGAAGGACACATTCTCTAGGTGTGAGCAGGAAGGTAAAACCCTGTCTGCTGTAAGCATACATTTTTCAACCCCTCAGTGAACCTTTCCTAAGAATCAAAGAGGTGGTAAAAAATGTGGTTCAAGAAATCCTATGGTCCCTTTCAAGATCTACATAGAGAAAGTTCCCCCAGGGGCAGAGGAGGGAACTCTAATGGAAGATGCCATTCTCATGGCAGAGGGGTTCCACAAAATCAAGGATCTAGTGATACTTTCTTTGACAAATCCTCCCAACACTCCTGAAAGGGAGACCAATTGTCCTTCTCTGGAGGCAGTCAGTGGATGTTTATCCCTGCACCAGAGAGCCTGGATAAAAATTACAAAAGATTCATGGGTGAAGAGTATAATATCCAGAGGTTGTATTATACCATTTCCCCATCCACCTCTATTGTTCGCAAAGAAAATTCTCAATGTTCCACCCAGTCAGATGAAAACGGCAGCACAATAAAGCTGCTAAAAAAAAAGGTGTCATCCAAAAGTTCACCCCAGACCAGAGAGAGTCCAGAACTTATTCAAGATTATTTTAAGTGCCAAAGAAAACAGGGTACTGGAGACCAATTTTGGATCTCAGCAACCTAAATCAGTCTGTTCAATACACAAAGTTTCAGACAATCATGGTTCAGTCCATTTTGCCTTTTTTGCACAAGGATGATTGGATGTGCTCGACAGATTTTCAGGATACATGCTATCATATAAAAATGAACAGATGATCCAGAAGATACCTTCACTTCTGGATGGGAGCCAGTCATTACCAGTTCAGAACTCTGCTCTTTGGTCTCACCACAGTTCCCATGGTGTTTACCAAGCGTATGGCAGTAGTGGCAGCTCACTTGATACTGCAGGGATTCTGGTGTTTCCATATCTAGATGACTGGCTCCTCACCACTCTAACTAGACATCAACTGATCCAAGCTTGGGATTATGTACTCCAGTTATGCTCCCACCTGGGAATTTCAATCAGCTACAAAAAGTCTCATCTGCAACCAACACAAACTTTGGAATTCACACATCATGCTTCATTCAACACAATCACACAAACAGCATTCCTCCCTTTGTCAATAATTCAGACTATTCAGTTCCAGGTCAGAAATATCATCTAAAACTCTTCTCTCTCAGCTCGGTTAATTCTTCATGCTTTGAGGTCCATGTCAGCTGTAGTCATCCTAGTACCATTGTCAAGGTACCATATAAGAATATTCCAGTGAACATTAACAAGTCAGATAAAAATAACTTGGGTTTGCAAAAACTATCTTATATGGTGTATACACTCCTGTCAAGTGCAAGAAAGATGTCCCTTTTTCTCCCCCAACCCAAGGCCATAGTGTCCATGGATGCCACCCAGATCGGGTTGGGGGGCACATCCTGGGAAGGACAATCCAAGGCGCGTGGTCCCCTAAAGAGGCTAACATGCATATCAGTGTCCTGGAAATGAGAGCTATACTTCTAGCATTGCATGCCTTCCAAGACGCTCTCCCCACCAGGGCTATTGCAGTTCAGACAGACAATATGTCAGTAATCTAGTACATCAACAAATAAGGGGAAACCAAATCTTACCCTCTCTGTCAGATAGTGTGGCAATGGGTGATCTCATCCAATCGATTTCTGATAGCAAACTACATTCCAGGGAAGTCCAACTTGATAGCAGACAAGTTAAGACAGTCTATTCTGATGCCTCAGGAGTGGTCTCTCAACATGAACATGACAGAGAAAATATTCTGTCAATGGGGTCAACTGTGCTGCGATCTTTCTGCATCCCCACTCAACAAGTGTAGCAGGTTCTTTGCCCTCATCCTCCCACCAGGGAAGTCACTGAGAGATGCTCTACTTCACAATTGGCACGCTCATCTCCTTTATGCCTGTCTTCCAGTACCCCTGATCCCCAAATTTCTTCAGAAAGCATCTCAACTGAAGAGCACAGTAATCCTCTTTGCTTCTTACTGGTCTCAATGAATATGGTTTCCCTTCCTCTGACCTTATCTAATCCATTTACCATGGCCTCCGGATCCAACTCCAGACCTTCTGTCTCACCTGATGAACTTGATTCACCCAAACATTCAAGGCCTAAAATTAACCACACAGTTTCTCCAGTCCTGTTGATTGCTAGACAGCACAAGCTGTGCTCCCCGGTCTGCTTCATTCTTTTATCATCCCACAAACCTTTACCTAGGAAACTTTCCAAAAGCAAATGGAAAAGATTTGTAATTTGGTCACAACAGAGACACATGGATCCTTTTTCCGCTCCTATATCTTAGTTTCTGGAATTCTTAGCCTCAGTTTTCAGTGATGGAGCTAGCTCTTCTGTTGTTCAAGTACAATTAGCTGTCATTTCAAATTTTCATATAGGAATAAATAATTCATCTTTAGTATTCTACAAACTGTGTAGAACTTTTATAATAGGAACTTTTCTCCTTAGTCCTCCAGTTAAAGATCCTACTCCCCCTTGGAATTTAAATGCAGTTTTGCAAGCTCTAACACAGTCCCCATTTGAGCCTTCAACCAAAACAGAGATAAAATTTTCTGACCTGGAAAATTGTCTTTTTAGAAGCTATTATATCTGCCAGGAGAGTTTCAGAATTACAGGCCTGGTCTTCTAAACCTCCTTATTCAGTTTTTCATAAAGATAGAGTATCCTTGAGAACTAATCCTTCCCTTTTTTCCTAAGGTGGTGTCAGAATCCAATATCAACCAAACTATCAATCTGCCACTCTTCTTTCAAAAATTTTAAAACAAAGGAGAGTATATGCTACACCTATTTGATGTTCACAATTATAATTTTACTTACATAGAATGAAACATTTTAGAAAAACAGAACAACTGATGTTCTGTAGTCCTATCGCGCCTTCATTCTTACATATGGGATCACAGCCTATCCTCGCTCCGACTCGGCCTATTTACAAGCTGGAAGTCTTCTAGTTGGGTCATAGCTAGATAGGTATCCCATGGTGCACCAGTACAATCCCCAGATCTCGTTTGCCGCGTTGACGAGTTTGGTTGTGCTTCTCTTTGGCTCTGGCTAAGTTTTTCAATTTATTCAAAGTGTATACAAATTTTTGAACTTTTCTACTTAAAAGTGTTGTTATATCTTTGTATAGTCATAGTTAGTGTAGTTTGTTGGTTAGAATAGTTAGCGTTTATAAGTGCTGTGTGTGCTTTTTCTTTAGTACAATTGGCCTTTTGGCTTCATAGTGGTATCCTGTGTGCTGGTTTTTCGTGTTTAATAATTAGAGTTCAGTAATTATAGGCATCTTTTGCGCTCACTTAGCCCAAGTGTTGTATAATAGTCATAAGTCTTAGTTTTTTCCAGATTTCCGCTCACTAAATTTGTTAGTGTTGTTAACAGAACGAGATTCTGTTTTCCTTGTTGACTAAATTTGAAATTTACACTTTTTCCTGTTAGAGGTGTGACAACTTTTCTTATTGTTCCTTACCCTCAGGTCTGTTTTAGTTAGAAGACCTAGTTTTCTGTTCCCTTTTCCGCCAGGCTAGGCCCATTTAAGTTAGAGGACCTAGTCCTCGTGGTGTCTTTCTCTTCCTGTAGGGCTAGGCCAGTTTAAATTAGAGGACCTAGTCCTCTCCTTTTCTTTCTGCATGTGTGAGTTCATTTTCTGTGAGAATATCTAAAGAAAGAAAGGACCATAAGCCATCTGGCTTTAAAAAAATGCATAAAATGCTCACAGAAGATGTCTATAATGGATAGCCACAGTAACTGCGTTTACTGTCTGGGGGCCATCCACTTACAGGAAACTTGCTTATTTTGCCACTCTTTCAGAAAAGAAAAAAATAAGCTCATCCTAAAGATGATTCTAAAACCTTCCTTTGAGGAAGATTTGGCTAGCTCTTCTTCCTCTTCTAGATCTCAGGGGTCTAAAAAGTCTAAGTCCTCTAAGAGGACCTTCCCGGCACCAGCTGGTGTCTCGAAGTCACCTCTTAAAATTACTAAGTCTGATAAGTCCACTGTCTCATCAGCTCCACAGAGTTCGATGCTGATTGAGAGTTGTACTGTGATTACAGGGTCGGCACCAAGTAGCTCGGAGTCAGTCTATGGAACCTCCACCAGTCTCCACTACATTGAAGTCACCGATACTGCAGAGATCCCTTTCTCCTACTCTGTCATACAGGTCTTCCAGGAGTTTATCGGAAGAAGATGTGGAGAGGGTAGTGCTGGGACTTTTGAAGTCATCTGCCTTACCAAAATTGTTGTTGGCTCCGACCCAGTCGGTTCTGGAGCCACTTGAGTCCATTAAACCCCCTTCAGTCATTCCTCCTCCGAGCCATGCTGGCCTTTTAGAGCCAGAGGGCTTGGTACCACTGGTGGAACCCTTGGCTCCAGCTCCCCCTGTGGCTGTTTCAGAGCCAAGTTATGCTCCGACACTCTTAGTGCCGACCGTGGTGTCTAGGAGCCGAAGCTCCCTGGTTGGCCCCAACAGGGTGCCTGGAACCGAATCTCTTCGGTTCCAAGTCTCCCTCTCGGTGCGTTGGTGAGGGTGAGTTCGGATCCTATGTCTATCTCGGAGCCGATGGCGCTGGAACCGATGGCATCCTTGGTCTCCTCGGAGCCAGGAAGGTCTTCAGAACTGTAGAGGTCGGCATTCGAGATGATGAGGAGTGTGCTGTCCCGAACATCAGCTCCTATCAGGGGTACCAACACTCTTCCCTCTAAGGCATTTACTTCTGTCTCAGCTCCTACACTGTCTGTGGACAGCAGAGATCCTCAGACTCAGGAGCCACCGGCCGGTGGCCCCCACTCTTCCGAGACCTCCCAGAATATCCTTCTGAGGAGCCCCCACTGAAGAGAACATGTAAGAGGAAGCATGTAGACTCCCAGGATGAGTCTCTGACCTCTAACACTGACCTCAAGGAGTCAGAAGGGTCCCCCAAGTCATCCTCTTGTGATGTCACCTTCATAGACATCCTGGAAATCCTTAAACAGAGGTGTGGCTGGCCTACTGTCACCCCTTCTGATGAGGAGTCAGTGTACCTGAAGGCTTTCGGGTCTCAACCTTCAGCCTCTTGGGTGTCTCCACCCTTCGACAAACTGATGGATCTAGTTAGTTGAAAGGTGTGGGATACTCCTGATGCTGTGGAGTCAGTCCCCAGTAGACCGAATAAGTTTCTTTCTGCACCCCCAGAAAAGGATTTTTTACCTAAAGGTGTTCCGTATATGCCATGGTGGTGGCGGCGGCCACTAAGAAGGAGCTAGCAGAGACGACTTCTGTTCATCCACCGAATAAGGAGTCTCGAACAATGGACAGATACGGGAAGCGTATCTTCTCTTCAGCGGCATTTACCCTTAGATCACTGAACTACCTTACACACTTCATGAGGCTTCAGAGAGATTTCCTTAAAGAGTTAGGAGATTCTCTACAAGATACATGTACTGAGGGAGTCCCTGACAAGGTGTCTGCCCAGTTGTCCACCTTGAACTCTATCGTCAACTCGTACATGAGGCTTATCTCGTATGTAGCCGATGGAGCGAGTAGAGCGGCGGGTTCAGGAATTTCCCTAAGGCGTCGTTCCTGGATGCATTTGTGTAATTTTGCAGAACCATTCAAGTCTACCTTTACCAATGCCCCCTTCAACGGTTCCTCATTGTTTGGACCCAAGGTAAAGGACACACTCACCCATTGCGAGCAAGAAGGAAAAACACACTCTGCTGTGGGAGTATATTTTACTGTTCTCTCTAGACCATATCCTAAGGGTCAGGGAGGCAGTAAAATGTGGTTCAAGAAGTTCCAGGGGGTTTTTCCAGGATGCACAGGGTGACTCCTCATTCAGAGGCAGAGGAGGAGGAGGAAATGGTAGATGTCGCAATGAGGCAGGGACGGACCGCAAAACCAGGGAGGTCACGATTCCTTTTGGGGCCGGCCTTACCAGCACTCCTGATGTGGGGCCAGACTGTGCTTCTCTGGGGCCGGTCGGGGGTCGCATTTATTTGTATCCAGAAGCCTGTCTGGGTATCACTCAAGACAAGTGGGTTTAAAGAATTATTACCAGAGGTTATGTCATATCCTTTTCTCTTCCACCTTTTGTTCCCAAGAGGATCCCGGATGTTCCACCCAATAACAGGGATCAGGCAACTGTGGAGGTAAACAAGTTGCTGTCAAAAAGAGTGATCCAAGCCATCCCAGTAGACCAAATAGGATCTGGAACTTACTCCAGATTCTTTTTAGTGCCAAAACATACAGGGGACTGGAGGTCCATCTTAGACCTCAGCAGATTGAATGAATCAGTAAAGGACAACTTCCTGATGGTGACACTGCAGTCTAGACTTCCATTATTAGGGAAAGACAATTGGATGTGCTCAATAGATCTCCAAGACGCCTACTACAACATAAAAATGGACAGGGCATCAAGGAGTCATCAGCGCTTCTGGCTTGGAGACCGTCATTACCAGTTTCATGCTCTGCCCTTTGGTCTCATCACAGCCCCCAGGGTGTTCACCAAGTGTATGGCGGTAGTGACAGCTCACCTGAGATGTCGAGAATTCCAGGTGTTTCCGTATCTGGACGAATGGCTCTTGACCGCCCCCACCAGGCATCTACTTCTCTACACCAGGGATGCTACCATTCAGCTTTGTGCCCAGCTGGGAATTTCTATAAATTGAGAAAAATCTGCCTTATTGCCCTCTCAATCTGTGACTTTTACAGGTGTAGAGATAGACACAGTAGACATGTTGGCTCATCTTCCTGTAGAAAGGGCACAGAATCTGGTTCTTCAAATTCAACATCTTCTCCCATTACGAACTGTCAAAGCCAAGACTATTCTGCAGCTTCTAGGGACCATGGCTTCCACCATATTACTAGTGCCACTAGCCAGACTACACATGAGGATTCTTCAGTGGCTCCTGTCATCCCAATTGTCCTTTCAGCACCTACCATTATCACATCACATTCTGCTGACAGACTCTTGCAAGAAGGACCTCATTTAGTGGACTCTACCCAATCAGTTAACCACAGGCACTTCATTTGTTCCTCACCAACCAGTTGCCACTGTGACCATGGACGCCTCACAGATGGGGGGGGGGGGCATTATTTAGGCAGGACCGTCCAAGGCACATGGCAAGATCACAAGGCTCACCTACATATCATTGTTCTAGAGATGAGGGCGGTGCTCCTGGCATTGCAAGCACTTTACGACTTTCTGTATCTGGGGACTATTGCAATATAATCAGACAACATGTCGGTAGTATGGTATATCAGCAAACAGGGCAGAACCAGATTTTACCCACTCTGTCAAGAGTTTGGAAATGGGCGATCTCTTCCCAGCATTTTCTGGTAAATGCACATTCCAGGGACAACCAATGTGATAGCTGACAAGCTCAGCCGGGCAATCCTGATGCCTCACGAGTGGTCTCTGAAACAGGAAACAGCGGAACAGATTTTCAGCAGATGGGGACAGCCTTGCTGCAATCTCTTTGCCAGCCCAATAAATGCCAAATGCAGCAGCTACTTCTCCCTCATCCCCCCTCCAGGGGAGTCACCAAGAGACGCACTTGTTCACAATTGGCCCCTGGGTCTCCTTTATGTTTTTCCTCCCTTCCCTCTCATTCCCAAGGTTATTCAGAAAGTGAAATGGCTGGGAAGCAAACTGATTCTCATTGCTCCTTACTGGCCTCGTCAGGTTTGGTTCCCCTTCCTCGGGCATCTTCTCCTAGACGATCCTTGGATTCTGGACCCAGTTCCAGACCTGCTGACTCACATGTCAGGTTCACTTCACCCCTCCTTACACACCCTCAGTTTGACAGCGTGGGTGCTCCAGTTCCTTATGCCTTCTCGTAAACCTTCCACTAGGAGACTATATTCCAGTAAATGGAGAAGATTCTCTATCTGGGCAGAGAAAATTAATGTTGACCTTTACACTGCCTCCATTCCAGTGGTTTTGGAATTCCTGTCTGAGCTTTTTCACCAGGGATCTGCGGCTGCCACTATCAGAGTTCAATTGGCAGTGATTTCAAATTTTCATCTAAGCTTTCAAGATTCTAATCTGATGTCACATAGGCTGTGCAAAACTTTCCTTAAAGGTGTCACTTTAAGATCCCCCCTTTCAAGAACCTGTTGCCTCATGGGATTTAAATTTTGTGTTATCCAAATTAACTTCTCCGCCCTTTGAACCTTCTCATTCATCCCCTTTGAAATTCCTGTCTTGGAAGACTTTGTTTCTGGTGGCTATCACGTTGGCCAGATGAGTGTCAGAGTTACAAGCATTGTCTGTGAAACCCCCTTACCTGATTTTTCACAAAGACAGGATGTCCCTTCGTACTAATCCTTCCTTTGCCACCAAGGTCTGTCCCCATGCCACCTTGAATCAATCCATAGAACTTCCGTTGTTCTTTCCAAATCATTCCAATGCAGCTGAATGCAGGTTTCATCAGCTGGATGTCCACAGACAATTACGTTTTTATTTGCACCGGACTAAGGAAATCAGATCAATTATTTATTTCCTTCTCTGAATCCAGGTCAGGCTTACCAGTTTCCAAAGTAACACTCTCTAATTGGATTTCTAGATGTACAGCTTATGTTTACAACTCTGAGGGTAGACCTTTACCCTTTAAAATCAAGGCTCATTCTACCAGATCTCAGTCTACCTCTGCAGCCTTTCAAGTAAGGGTCCCACTTGATAATATTTGTGCAGCAGCAACGTGGGCTACCCCTCACACTTTTATTACTTATTACAAATTGGATTTAACCTCCAGGGGTAGAGCATCATTTGCTTCCACGGTACTCAGGAGTATTTTTCCTTGAGCCACCCAAGAATATGGCACTAGGGACGCTGTCCCATATGTAAGAATGAAGGTGAGATAGGACTACGGAACATAAAGAAGTTATGTACTCACCATAATGTTCCATGTTTGTAGTCCATCTCGCCCTTCATTCTTACGAACCCACCCTCCTACCCCATCCTGGAAGTACCTAGAGATGGAAAAATATTATCATTTTTTATGGAGACCTTTTAGTATTGGCTTTCTTCTGTATATTTGTTATTATCTCTCCTAGTTAGCAGCAAACAAGATCTGGGGATTGTACAGGTGCACCATGGGATACCTACCTAGCCACGAGCCAACTAGAAGACTTCCAGCTTGTAAATAAGCCGAGTCGGAGCTGAGGATCGGCTCCGATCCCATATGTAAGAATGAAGGGCAAGGTAGACTACAAACATGGAACGTTATGGTGAGTACATAACTTCTTTTTTATATCCTTTAAGAAAATCAGTATCTAAAGTTACATTAGCTAAATGGATAACTAATTGCATTACCTTTGTTTTAATAAATTGAGCATGTCCTTGCCCCAAACCACCAAGAGCACATTCCACATGATCCATGGCTGCTACTTCAGCTTTTTTTTCTAGATTTTTTTTTCAAACACCTTTTTTGAATCATCACTTGTGATGTAGGCAAATTTACATTTATATAAAAGTAATCAAACTATATTAACATAACAAACATACTTCACTTGTACTCCTATATATGATATAACCTAAGTAATATTACATAAATTATTCAATTCTTATTCTTTTTTTAAAGAAAACATATTCATTAAACCATCACTTACTACATAGGCAATCATGCATTTATATAAATGAAAACAAACCACACCAATACAATCCTAGTTGCAAGCATTTTGCATCACAAACTATACTGACACACTCCCATTTCAAACATTATACATAACTTATAATCTACCTAGTGTTTGTCAAACATTACATAGCTCATTTGAGTCCTGCTGCCTTTAAGGCCTCATTCCTCTCTTCTATGTATTGTTCCCACAATTCTCATTTTTTCCTATGTAGTTTGCTCCTACCTCTTTCTAAAGATCTCAGTTCCAGTTGTTTTATCTGTTACTATATTCACTACTTCCAGTATAGTTGGTTTAGATTTTGATTTCCATTTTTCTAGTAATTGCTTTTTTTGTCAGCCACCATTATTAGACACAGCAAGCCCTATACCATGTCTAGGCAATTCCGACTGTATCATAGCTCAGAAAAATTATCTCTCTCATCAAACCAGTCTGCCTACCCAGCATCTCCGACAGTGCATCCCACAGGGAGTCCTTAAAGTCTGCCAACTCACCACACTACCAGAAAATATGTTCCCAATTACCTTTTTCTTCCCCTTCACATTTTCAACATTTACTGTCTACCTGAGGAAACATTCTCTGGAGTATACTTGGGATATAAAAATATCAATGTAATCATTTCCAGGTAAAAATCCTAAATCTTCTAGATTTTATTGCATATTTGGGAGACATACATGCATCTTCCCATTATTTCTTTGTGAATTGCTTATCCAGTCTCTCTTACCAATCCTTTCTAACCTCCCCTGATACTTATAGTTATCATGCAATATTTTGTATCCTCTACTAATTATTCCTTTTTAAATGGTAGCTTCTGTTCTGGATTCCATTAAAAACTCTATCAGCACTTGTCTTTTGTTTAGGACCCCACCCTATTTCTTTCTCTTTGCCTATACTCTGATATCAATCTGTGATAGGGAAGGCAATCTCTAAACTGCAGTCCAAATAAATCCTTGGCGTCTTCCTATTCTATCATCTTTCCCTGTTTAGTTATTTGCTCTCAATACCGTAGTTCCGTTGACAGTTTTCTCCAATAAATTCTGGCTCCCTCTTGCCTATCCCTAATTGCAGTCATCCCTATCGGCAGAATCTCCTTTCTCCATTTCCCCATTGGTTTACTTCTTAGGATACTTTCTGCTACTTTATGGATATAATATTCTACACGATTATTGTTCTCTTAAAGCCCTGCATCCAAAATCACAGTCTCTCCTTGTTTCTTGAGCTTCCCCTATGTTTTATCATCAACCCTTTCCACTTTGAATTATAGTTTTCTGCTTCTGCTATGTATAGGAGTCTTAACTGTGTAGCTCTGAAATACTTCTTCAGACTGGGTAAATCCAATCTGCCCTCTTCTACTGGAGGAATGAGTTTATCCCACTTGACTCTTGCTGTCTTCCCCTCCCAGATAAAGTCCTTCAGCTCTGTATTAATTGCTATCCACAACTTCTCCTCTGGATGATAAAAATATGCCTGACCTGTGTATGTGACTAAAGGGACTAAAAACATTTTAACGGTTTGTATCTTACTATCCATATTCATATAACAAAGTTTTCATTTTCTCAGTTTTTGTATTATCTTTTGTTTAGTCTCTTTCCACATATCCTTATCTGCCACACTAGAATCATTTTTAATTCATACTCCTAAATATTTCATTTTATCATGTCTATTCCTGAACCAGTTCATGTGTGGGTACCTAATTTACTGCTACTGCCTTTGTTTTAGCTTCATCAATTTTGTATCCTGAAAAGATTTGAAACTGTGGGAAAATGTTTCACAACACTAATTTTTTCTTTCTGGTTTTGCCAGGTATAAAGTATCATCATCAAAATGACAAATAAAATAAAAAATCCGACATTCAGCCAGTGATCCAAATTCCTTTAATACAAAATACTAAAAAACTGCTCTAGTGGCTCAGCACACAGGCTTTTCAGGAGTTAACTAGCATCATCAAAAAAACTCATTAAATACGCTATACAATTACTATCAATAAAAAATCTTCAAATCACATGAATTATCACAATAAAGACTTCCAATTGCATTCAATCCAGCAGGTGTTAGCGTACCATATTTTAAAAAATAAACACAGTTTCCTTAAATAACTTATTATTTACAATAAAACTATTATAAGATATAACCTGCTCTATAATGCATCATTTTAAACCACTAACTGCCCAACCATGCACTGAGTTAAAATGGACTGCTAGGGGGCTTTCACATTTATTATTTCTACTCTCTCAAGTGTTCCTGCAATCTTACTCTAAAATATTTTACTTTCCCCAATGTAAAAAAGATTGCAGGGACACTTCAACACATAAATTACATCTTCAGTATTACAAGAATATTCAGCTACAGGATTATATTTACCCCCATTTATATTCTTAAAGAATTGCACAAGATATTGACATATCAAACAACCCCCAAATGATCAAGTCATAAGTATCCATATTCCTATTACATTTACATTCAGGTAAAGAAAACTTACTGTGGACAACCATGTCCTTTATACTTTACCCTCTCTTTAAGGATATAAAAGGTCTAGTACACAAAATCTTTGCAAAATCTCTACTTTTAAAAAGAAAACCCCAACAGTATTTAATAATACTATCTCATCATTAATGACATTAAATACTGTAACAATATAAACTTTTCTACGTTCTATAGAAGTACAATTAATTGCTTTAACAGTGTTATTTTTTCCAACATAACAGGTCATGTTCACAGTTGTTCACCTAAAAACAACATTTTCAAAACTCTTATAATAATGTTATTACTATAACCCCTTTGTTTAAACATATCACAGGTTTTCATTACTACTTCTTCTAAAACTACACTATCATTGCATAACCCACTTATAAGTAATAATTCACCATAAGGTAATGAAGTTAACAAATGGAATGGATGACAACTCCTTCCATCCAAAAAAATGCCCACCATTAGCAAATTTTCTATGGGCCCTGTTACTGTACTGATACTACCATCATCATGACCTTCCAATTCTGCATCCTGGAAAGTAACTTTCCTTCCCTTTTGTAAACCATCAAACTCAAAACCAAAGTGGTTGTAGTACAAATCTTGTATAAAAGACTCCACTAAGAACTCACCCCATTTCACAAACAATTAAATCATCTATAAACCTAAAATAATTTCTAAAAAATCTAATTTATATAAATGTTCTAACTCAAATAAATAATCCCATCACCAAATTGGCATACATGGGGGCAAAAGGTGCCCTATGCTGTCCCTTGAATTTGCTGATAGATCACATGATTAAATTTAAAAAAAAGTGTCAAACTAAAATATACCAAATCAATAATATAATTAGCCAGAAGGCTATCTACCAGAAAAGAATTAATGCTTCCACCCCCCGAGTGCTGTATATTCGTGTACAAACTTCTAACATCTAATGTAATCCAATAATATCCATTGGTCTATACAGCTGCTTTAATTTTGTCTAGAAAATCAAAAACGTCTCTCACATAGGAATTCAATTTCACCACAAAATTCAACAAATATGTGTGTAACATAATACCTAAATTGTGCAAAAAATAATTGCTAGCTGATACAATAGGGTGGCCTGGAGGGGAAACCAAACTCTTGTGTATTTTTGGTAAACAATAGAAGTTAGACAAAGTACAACCTTCCACATTAATCTTATTTTCCAACGCTTGTTTGAACAAGTTGCCCAATCTGTAACTCCTCCCCAACAATTCTTGAAAATCCATCAGTGCTTGTTCATGATCTGAAATATGAGATACTTTATAAACTTTCTTATCATTAAGGTGACCTAAACAAATTGTTAAATACTGTGTGTAATGTAGAACAACTATTTTATTGCCCTTGTCAGATGGTTTAATTATTAAATCCTTCTGTGTGCTTATATTTTGTAGGGCTAACCATTCAGCTTTAGACAAATTATAATTTACCTTCTGTTTAACTTTCAAAAATTCATCGTAAACACATTCAACAGCAAGGTTCACAATAAATGAGAAATGTTCTACACCTTCATGTAAAAAAAGGGGGTATAACTCTCCTTTTACAAACTACCTTTGAAGTATCCAATAAACAATATGCATTTGGTTCATGAGAATTATTAAGGGAAGAATTACAAGAATAAAAAACATCTCCATCATCAGACTCAATGTCTAAAACATCAACATGCTCATTTGCCAATATATTTTCCTTAGTATTTGCAAAACAATTAAGCAAATGTAACTCCCTAACTAAATGAAACATTTCCATCCTTAATACATATTTTCTAGGTACATCATTAGTACATATTTAAGGCCACAATTTAAAACAGACATCGCCACATTATTCAGTTCAGTACCAGAAAGATTCACTACTAAATCATTAAAGTCTCTTATAATTAGTTCAAGAAACGACAAGATATTATCAAAATCAGTACCGACTCTTCTTCTTGTCGTACCTAAAGCACTGTCCATCTCTGTTCCCATCTGTTCGATTTCTCTTTCACCCATTCTTAATATTATGCTGTTAACTCTGAAAACTTTCCTTTAAATAAGAATGTTGCTGGGCTGGAGGTAAGGAGGGATAGGCATTTTCATCAGTATCATACTCAACTGAACTAACTCTGGCTTCCGACAAAGCAAAGGAAACACTTATTTTCATATTTCCTTGTTTAATGGAAGCCCACCCACCTCCTTTATTTTTGTTATCATTGATCGTTACAAGCTGAACCATTACTATAATCCTTAATGTCCCTCTGTAATTTAATTTTTCTTTGGATAATATCTGTAGAAATCTCCTCCATTTTTTTATTAAAGCCACCCAACAGTTGTTCAAAATGTGCAGGACTGAGTTAACCTGAGAGGGAAGTACAAGCAGCTGTGATTTCTTCCCTTAGTTTATGCTGCTTCACCATATCCCTCTCATTAAGAATATGTAACCACTCAATTACACAATGATGAGCAGCTGCAACCCACCTCATTTCAAACTGTTTGTTCACATTATCTGTAACATCAAAAGGAGTGGAAGGATGTTTAACAAACCTCAGCCCACGAGGTGTAATATCCAAATCTAAATAATTCTGAAGACTGGACATATTGTAATAAACTGCATTCTCTTTAAAAAGCAGCTTTTCTAACAAATCAACAGTACCTTGAACATCAGGAGGCACATATAATGTACCATGCTGTCCCACAGCATTGAAAGGATTAGAGGACCTCTTGTTTCGCCCTTCCTCCAATAGTCTCTCCCAAGATTTTACATGTTCACCACCTCTGGAACCAGTACCACCATCTACAGGATGATCTCTCATTTGGGAGATATACTGTTCATCGTCCTCTGGGCAGAATCCACTCTCTCATCTCTAAAAATTCTTGGCAACTGGAAAGAAGGATTACTGGCCATAATAAAATATCAAAAGAACAAATAAAAAAAAAGTAAAAAAAATCCAGCACTCAGCCAGTGATCCAAATTCCTTTAATACAAAATACTAAAATTGTGCTCTAGTGCCTCGGCACACAGGCATTCCAGGAGTTAACTAGCATCAGTAAAAAAGCTCATTAAATACTCTATAGAATTAACATCAATAAAAAAAATCATCCAATCACATAAATTATCACAATAAAGACTTCCAATTGCATTCCATTTTCAGTCCAGCAGGTGTCTGTGTACCATATTTTAAACTAAACGCAGCTTCCTTAAGTAATAACTTATTTAAAAATATATAAACTTTAACCTGTTCTAAAAGACAGAAGAACAAGAACTGTATTAGAAGAACAACAACACTTGTCCATCTACCTACTTAACAGAATAAACTACTGGAAACTTCAACAACGTGTCTTTATTCCTTCCACAGGGAGGGTATCAGAGAGAGTGTCTCCTAAATCTGCTAGCTGAAGTGATTTTATCTGGACTAATCCTTTATACTGTTTCTTACTAGGTTAAGGGAAAGACAAAGAGGCAGCCAAAGGGGGAGCATCACTTTTAAAACCAGTTTGGCCTAACATTCAACTGCTTAAGTCCCAAAAGCAGAACAGGCAGAGCAGCACCCAGACAATACATGCAGAAATCATGTGTATCTTGCAGTGGCAATTTGTGCCCGCATGCCACACACTTCTTGGAATCTGGACTTTTCTTTCTCCATAAGCAAAAATAGCAACTACACTAACAGTAATAGGAAAGCAGTATCACAGCAAACACTGAAAAAATTCACTTATCTAAAGGTAAAACTATGAACTACAGAGTCACTACCTAATACTATACAATATGAAAAATATTACTATCATGTATCTGTCTGTCCTTACTATTATGAAAGTACTAAACTAGGGTAGAGGAGGGAGATTAAAAAAGGCTACAGCTATCCCGCAAAAGGATACAGTGTGGAACCCAAAGGACCATGATCCACTTTTGATGATAGTAAACTAGAGCTGAGGAGAGAATAGGAGAGCAGTGTGTCAGATCAGAAAACTCACAAGCTGAACCGGATGGACAAGATAAGATCAAACCCATATGAGTTTCTTGCAATACTGCTAAGATTCTTCCTCAGGGCTGCAGGACCTGGTATGCACTCCACTTAACAGATTTTGCTGAGGATGCCAAATGTACCTTTTAGAATGCCCCATCCAAGGACCAACATTATTTGGACCTGAAGTTAAGAAACAGATGGAAAATAATGGAGAAAAAATGTAAGGTTGTCATGACTATTACTAGAAAGATCCAGTCACCATAACACCACTTTCTAAGGATGCAGACAAGCCCTCACCAAATGTGGTTCAGGTATGGCAACAGAAGCAAAGATCTAGAAAGAACATAAACTTTCATTTTCACAGAGAACACAGATCCTGAGGAGGGTGCTCCTTGTAGTCATCAAGCAGTCATGGACCTCCTGAGGGTGGTCCTCTACAGCCATTAAACCTTGTCTGGCTACTCCCTCCTGGAAATAATCTAGGTCATAAACCTCCCTTCAGCCGTCTGTTTTGGAGAATCACAACCAAAAATAGATAGGACAGAAATATGCAGGATTTACAAAATTACCTTTTTCATGACTCTAGGTTCCCCATATCCAACGCAATGCTTCATGAGAAGAAGGCAGCAAAAGCAGAGGTCTTACATCTCCCAAACAAAAGAGACCATTCATGAGGTCTCTCCAAACCAAGAAAGGATCTGGATATTACTCCGTGTTCTTTTTTTTAACAAGAAGCATCTTTATTAAATTATCACTTATGACATAGGCAATTGTACATTTATATACATGAAAACAAATCATATTGGCACAGTTCCAGTTGCAAGTATTTTACATCGCAGACCATACTGACATAATTTTACTTGTAAACATTATATATCACTTATAATCTACCCAATATTTGTCAGTTAAACATTATGTATGTCATTCAAATCCTGCCTTTTTAAATCTCAATCCACCCTTGTATGTACTGTTCCCACAGTTCCCATTTTTTCCTACGTAATTTGCCCCTACCGTTTTCTAAATATCTCAATTCCTGTTGTTTTACCTGTTACTATATTCACTACTTCTAGTACAGTTAGCTTAGACTTTGATTTCTATTTTCTAGTTATTGCTTTTTCTGGTAGCTAGCATAATTAGACTCAGCAAGGCCTTACTATGTCTAGGCAATTCCGATTCTGTATCATATCTCAGAAAAAAATAATTTTACTAGTTACACCAATTTGCTCACCCAGTATCCCTGGCAGAGTAGTCTGCAGGGAATCTTTAAAGTCTGCCAGCTCTTTGCACTCCCAGAAAATATGTTCCCAATTACCTCTTTCTTAACCATCAGACCTCCAACATTTGCTGTCTACCTCAGGAAAAATTCTCTGCAGTCTACTTGGGGTATCAAAAATATCTATGTAAACATTTTCAAGCAAAAATCCTAAATCTTCTAGATTTTGTTGAATATTTGGGAGACAAACATATATCCCCACTTTGTTTCTTTGTGAATTACTCATCCAGCCTCTCTTCCCAATTCTTTCTAACCTTCTCTGATAATTATAGTTATCATGCAATATTTTGTATGGTCTACTAATTTATTTCTTTTTTAATAGCAGCTTCTATTCTAGATTCTACTACAAACACTACCAGTGCTGGTCACCAATCTGTAGGCCTAACAAATTCTTGGCAGCTTTCCATTCTATTACCTTTCCCAACCTAGTTATTTGCTCCCAATGCTTTGGTTCCTTTGCCAGTTTTCTCCAATAAATTCTAGCTCCCTCTTGCCTATTGTCTGTATCCCAAGTTGCAGTCATCCCTATCAGCAGAATCTCCTTGCTCCATTCTTATGTTGGCTTAGTTCTTAAAAATACTTTAATATTCTGTATGATTATTGTTATTTAACTTAAAGATCTGCATCCAAAATTCCAGTCTCTCCTTATTTTTCAAGCTCACCCATTTCAACATCACCTCTTTCCACTTTGAATTATAGGTTTCTGCTTGTGTTATGTATAGGAGCCTTACCTGTATAACACTAAAATAACCCTTCAAATCAGACAATCCCAATCTGCCTTGTTCTATCAGAAGAATTTGCTTATCCCACTTGACTCTTGCCATCTTCCCCTCCCAGATAAAATCCTTCAGCTCTTTATTAATTGCTATCCACAACTTCTTGTCTGGTTGATAAAAATATACCTGACCTGTGTACAAGATTAAAGGGACTAAAACATTTTAACTGCTTGTATCTTACTATCCATATAACGGGGCTTCCAATTTCTCAGTTCTTGTAGTATCTTTGGTTTAGTGTCTTGCCAGATATCCTTAGCTGCCACAATAGAGTAATTTTTAATCCATACTCCTACATACTTGATTTTCTCATGTCCCAATAAATATGGATATTGCTGAACCAATTTATTTGTGGGTACATAATTTACTGCTGTTGCTTTTGTTTTAGCTTCATTAATTTTTTGGATCCCGAAAAGATTTGAAACTGTCTCAAAATGTTTCACGACACTACAAAGTCATTTTCTTATTTTATCAGGTATAAAATATCATCTGCAAATAGAGGCACCTTTTCTTGACTAACATACCAATTAAATTCTTGAATAGCTGAGTCCTTTGTCTTTGCCAATGGTTCTAAATATAATGCAAATAATAAAGGGGAAAGAGGAAACCCCTGCTTGATTCATCTGTGCAAGCAGAATTTATCAGAGAGGAACTCACCCACTTTCACCTCTGATTCCACATATATCCTCCTAATCAGCCTTATAACTTTATTGCAGAATGCAAATGCTTCCATTGCCTTGCTCATAAAGTCCCAGCTTACTCTATCAAATGTTTTCACTGCATCAAGACCCACCAACAACAGTGGTATTTTCTTACATTTTGCTTCCCTCTGGATTATAAATGTTCTGTTACTATTCCCTGCAATGCCTGTAGTTACTGTTGGTTTATATCTATGGCTAATGCATTTCTGCACCCTGATAATGGTCAAGTATATAATTTCAGAGTACTGGCGAGTTGTTACACCTGTCATGTAGTTTACCTTGCTACCTTCCAGATATGTTGGTCATTTTACATTGGTAAAACAGACTGTTGAAAAATCATATCAAAGAACACTTGTGCCAGATAAGGATTAATTCTACTACTAATGCATTTCTAAACATATTCTTGACACTGATGAAACTCATTTTTTATGTTTGATGTTTTAGAAGTCGTCAAAGTGAGTATTAGACAAGGTGATATTAGAAATAGAACTGAAAGTGCTGAGGCACTATGGATTTTTAAACTTGGAGTGGATAGGGGTAAGGATTTGAATGCTAAGGTCCCTTTGAAACCATTTTTAAAAGCCAGGCGGCTATAACACTGAAATACAACAATATAGAAGTGGTCCAGTGGTGGAATTTTTACCTTTCATGTAAGATGCCTGGGTTTGATTCTAGGGTAAACTGTTTTACTTTTTTAGTATTGATCACACATACTTCTTGAACAGTGTGGACATATGTTGGAAGGTAGTGTTTATTGTGAGGAGAAGCCAAAGGATAGCTGATATGCAATTGTTGCTAACTAAATTATTTTAGTTTGCATTGTCTGATTAGTTTGGCCACTATATTATATATTTTAATTGTGGAACATGATTGGCTACAAGTCTACAGTAAGTAAAGCTCGAATAGCTATATTTTCATTAGTAACTTTGCAACATGATTGGTTATATTGTTTTTTCACTTGTATTTATGACTGGTAGAAATTTCATTGTAAGGAACCTATATAATTGATTATAATACTACACTAAGTGGAATCTGAGTGGCTGTAATACTATGTTCTAAGCCACTGAATGGTTAACAAATGTGTAGTGCGATTGGTTACAGTGTTATATTAAGCCACCTATCACTGGTGGTAATGTTTTATTTTGTTTTCTCTGATTGATCATATTGTTACATCTAGTTAAATTTTAATGGCCTTCAGATGCATAGTGAATGTACAATATGATTGGTCATAGTGCTTTGTTATTCCTCCTATGATTGGTGACACTGTCTTATTTACAGGTTTCACTGCAGTGTAACATTAAATCGGTCTGATGAAGCAACTGTAAAGAGCTCACCAACTTTTATTATTTTTATATTCTATTTTATTAAATAATTTTTAGGCTTGGTCTCATTCTTTGCATGTTCTGTTGATGTTGTCAAATGTTTGCCTCATCTCCACAAAACCATAATGATCCATAGCTATCAATTATGGCATGACTTTTGCCACAGCCATTACAGACATAAACACTTTCTAATCATGGTTTAGTATTGAACTTGGCTTGTATGAAGCTGGATCTGATGGATCTTTACCCTCTTTAGGTATTATAGCTACCACAGCTTTCTTCTAGGATGTTGGTACTTCTCCTCCACTTAAAATATTTGTTCAAAATCTATACTGCATAGGGGTACTTTATCATTAGTGTTTTGCTACATTCTGTAGTTGTACATGATTTATTTTTACTCTGTGTTTTTGAAGGTTTTCTCCTCGGGTCTCTGCTGAAAAAGGGTTCCCTACCCAGTCAGACTAACCCAGTTAACAAATGACAAATAAATAAAAATACTGTTAAGCAAAACCTTCCATATCTTTATCAGTTTCTTCCAAACTTCCACAGGAATACCATCTATTCCTGGAGACTTCCATGTAGATTGGTTATACATCACTATTTTTATCTTTTTCCTCCTATATTGTTAGTAGATGAGCCTCATCTACTTCTAACTTTGGCATATTTAATTCTTTCATAAACATTTCCATTTTTACCTTTTCTTAATTTGCATATTGTTCTGCTTTATACAGGCTTCCACAGAATTTCATAAATATTTTAATATCTCTGCAAGACCTCTTGTTATAGGCTCCCTAAGCTTGGTGACAGCCCTTTCTACTTTCTATTGCCTGAGTCACCATGCTAATTTTTTATGTCCTCTGGAGTTATCAAAAAACAGTTGCTTACCAGCAATCTTTCTAAACTCATGCATATTATTGAGGTAATTTTATTATTTTATTTTCTGTTTAGCATTATGCAGTTGGTCCTCTTCTTGTTCTGTGAGATTCCTCCTTTTCTGCAATACTTTTAACATTTGCCAGTCCCTCTAAATAATTCGGGTTACTTCTTAACCATATTTCCCTTTCTTTTATTTCCACCCTATGTTTAAACTCCACTTTCATTTTATCCCACTCCCTAGCTTTATTTTGAGAAGAAATTACTGTATTCTTTACTAGCTCCTGAATAATTTCCACTACCCATTCCTTAAATTCAACAGATAGGTGGGAAAACGCCAGTGTCTCATTTTTATTTCATTACCTGGTGTTTTTCTTTTAATTATTGATGCATAATCTGAAATAGTTATTGGGTGCATATCAAGACCTTCAATTAAATGCACATGTTCCAGTGAAATGTAAATTCTGTTTCTCCTAGCCCAGTTTTTGTATCTTGGGGAATAATATGTAAATTCACTCCAAACTCCTAGTACTGAATTCACATCTTCCATGCCAAATATTTTCATAAATTTCTTCAAAAATATATCCTCCTTTGTTATATTTTCTCTTCCAGGACCCCAGACACATCTTCACTGTTGCAAATCAAACTCTAGTCCCCACTTACAGGTAATGTTCCTTGCTGAAAGCTCATTATTTCTCCCAGAATTTTTTTAAGCTCCATTATAGCGGTTTTAGGTGGAATATAAATGCACACCAGTGTAATCCTCCCCTGCTAGTAGCCCCTTAGTACTACAAATCTATCATTATCATCTTTTTTATCCTGTTCTATCACTACTGGAGCTCCTCTTTTCCTTTGCCCAAGTGTTCTGCTGATAATTCTGAAAACCTTTTTTTCAAATTCACACATTTGATTCTTTTCAAGTGCATCTCCAGTAGCATAGCTATTTGCACTCTACATTTTAATAAGTTCACTACTCTTTTTTTTATTTTCTGTGAGACCATTGACACTTACAGAAAGCATCACTGTCTTAAAAAGTTATTCCCACCTTTTATGTATAACAGCTTTTTTGTTAAATGTCTAGTTCCAGCTTTTGTGTTACATCTATACACTGTTTGTCAAGTTGATCTTTTACACTGTTGTTTCTTGTCATATCCATTTGAGCCTATGTCACAGCTTATAAAACTTTTTGTTTTATTGAAAGCCCTCAGAAATAGCCCCTAAAACCTATTAACTTAACAACAACACACAAAACCATGTACATCTTCAAATATTGAAGTTTTACCCTCGTAATAGGAACAAATGTTCCAAACTGGCAGCCACAGTCATATACTTGAGTTAACCTAAAAGAAAGGTTATCCATGCTAAGACGCAGGCTGCAGCCTGTGATTCTGTTAAGTGCTGTCTGGTTTTGCCTTGTCTTTATAGCTGTCTTAGCTGGGAAGACACTTGAATGCTTTCAGAGAACATTATCTCTTAGCCATTTCTCTTTATCAGATTGTTTCCTAGAGAAATGTGAACCAGATACAAAATTGCCAAACATACATTTATTTGCTAGAAAAAGCCTTAAAGTATTCAATATTCTTTTTACTTGCTTTCTCTTAAAACTTATTACTAGATCAAGCTAAGGACCTTAATCCAGTCATTCCCTTATGCAAGAATGAGAAAAAGCACATTATTTTTTCTTTTGTTGTGCTCTTTTAACCAGACTTCCCCCTTTTTTTTTTTTACATTGCAGTGCCTACATTTCTTAAAACTGAACAAGAAGAAAAAGAACAGGAGCACCTACTTACAATAGTATCCCCACTACACTTAAAAATAACTAAGAAAACTTTATAGCATGCAAAGAAAATCATGCACTATTAAAATGGTACCATTAAGAAAAATAATTGTTTTGCTTACAGTTAACTTTCTCCCTCCTCCTTCCCTCTTCTAAGTATTTTCCCAAACAATAATGATATGAAGTAGGGCATATGCTTTAGAGTCCCCTACAAATTTAAAAAGTCCAAAAAAGTCCAATATTTCCAGATTTGCTTGTTCTGTCATGTTTCACAAATATAATTATTGCTTTGTAATCCCACATTTGTCAATTTCCAATTTACTGGTTTTATTCCTGTTCATTTCCATCTCCCAAATCCCTGCCTCTGTGACATTTCCAACATTTCTTGATTCTTCTAGTAGACTCTTGTGTTTTTCTTCTCTCAAGTATTTTCTGTTAAAACATTAGAGATGGTTTCATTGGCACAGTCTGTCTGCGTTCTTTATTACCAGAAGAGCAAGAAGCAGAATCTCCTTCTGTTTCACAGCTTACTTTTTGTTGGATAAACTTTTGTATTTCCTCCTTAGCATGTACTGCATCAAAAACGATTTGTCCCTCCGTTAAGGAATATTTGGAAGATTGAATGACACACCTGCTTCTCGACATTCCCTGAATAATGGAATAAATTTACTCCTGTTCTGCCTGGAGTACAATGAGTAATTATTCTCCATAAATATTATTCTGTCTCCCACTTTTAGCACTTTGTCCTTCTGCCATGGTTTTGTCAGAATCAACACCTTCTACTGGTAGGATTGTGTCTTTACTATTAAAGGTCTAGTTTGCTTTCCATTAGCCAGGTTTTGAGCATACTCACAATGTGCCCTTTCAATTAACAACTCCTGCTGTGGAATTCCACTCCATTTTTCCTTATTGTGCTTTCATAAAATTAATACAGTCTGTTCCTTCCAGCTTCTCTGGTACAGCAGAAAATCTCAGGTTTTCCCTATGTGCTCTGTCCTCTAATTCTATTATTTTTTTAAACATCTCTTCTTGTGCCATCTCATATTCAGCCAGCCTTTTCTTCATTTTGACCTCTGCATTTTGCAGTTTTATCACCTCTGTTTAAATCTTCTTCCATTTTCTCCAGCCTTTTGTTGTTTGAGTTGATATACTCCATCATTTTGTTTATTTTAATCAGGTGTGTGTGTGTGTGTGTGCAGTTGTCTTATACTTTCCTCTAGGTTACTAGAAGTCATGTCTGAAGCTTGCACTGCTTTTTGCTGAACAGCTGGATTACTTTTCCCAGTCAGTGTTTTTTTCTCACATTTTGCAGCTGATTTTCCTTCAGGTCCTCTGTGTTTCTTTTTCACTGGCATCCAAGCAGTGCACTTATTCACCAGTTACTGAAATTTACCCAGAAGTATAAGTCTATTGGCATTCTCTGCGAAGTTTCTGTTTTCACACTGGGAGAGCTAGAATTAAGCCTGCAATATGAGCCACACAAAACCAAGTAGAGTAAAAAAGTAGGATCCAGACTGGCAGCAAAGAAAAAACTTTTAATTCAAATAATCCACAGCACAGTAGGTAAAAAACAATAATCCAAGTAAGCGCTTTCATTTTTCACACTGACAAACTTCTGACAATAAAAAAAATCACTTACTTCTGTTAAAACCATTTAAAATTCCCTCCTTGCAATGTTATTGGTCCATCTCACTGAAAATACGTGATGTCAGCAAAATGACCCCTCCATCCTGAACACACAAGGCTGAAGCATATCTTAAAGACAGTCATGTAAAATGATAGTATGCTATTTGTACTTGCTATGTACTTTTATCATTGGTTGATTTTTACATGCAATTCTTTATTCATTTGAACATCTTACAACCACTTATGTAGGTATTACATGTATTTTTTAATATCTAGGTTGTTTATCCTGCTTTCCAACATGTTTTATGGTTTTTAAAATGTATTTGATTGAGGTATATAAGCATATTTACTATCATTTTACATGACTATGTCTTTCAGATATGCTTCAGCCTTGTGTGTTCAGGATGGGGGGGGGGTCATTTTGCTGACATCACGTATTTTCATTGAGATGGACCAATAACATTGCAAGGAGGGAATTTCAAATGGTTTTAACAGAAGTAAGTGATGCCTTTTATTGTCAGAAGAAGTTTGTCAGGGTGACAAACAAAATCACTTACTTGGGTTATTGTTTTTTACCTAGTGTGCTGTGGATTATTTGAATTAAAAGTTTTTTCTTTGCTGCCAGTCCAGATCCTAGTTTTGTAGAGCTAGAATTAAGCTGTCACTCAAAGTGCAGCTATCTTGGAAGTCTACTCCACGTTTTTTGTGCCAAACACAGAACATTGTCCATTTTCAGATCTAAGTTGGCTGTATACCTTCAACCCAAAAGAAACAGTTTCCAATGCCTCAGTTTTGTCAAGTCTTCCTTGTCTAGCAGAAAGAGAACAAATGTGCACTTTGGATCTGTGAGAGGCCCATTTTGTATCTAAATTGCAAAGGAATCTGGTAGGCTTCTGTGCTTCAGAGATGCAGCTGGTTAGTTTCAGTTGTGAACACTTCATTTGGTTTCATCTCACCCCTCAAGCTGCATAATACATGCATGTCAGGGAGTACAGTTCAGCCAAGCCACCATGCATTCATATTTGTACGACTGTATAATGTATCTTGCATTACTGGAGGAGTGTCTGTTCAAGTTGTTCCACTCTTGTGGAATAATGTGAATCTGTCCAAGTCACAACTTCAACCTACTTAAATGTTTGCATTCATGGGCCACAGTCTGTACACAAAATGATGCACAAGAGAAGAATTCACTTTATCCAGGACAAGGTCTAAATTTCTCTCACATCAACTGCTACAGTGTATTTCTGCCTTAAGGTGCTGGACCTCATGACTACACTCATTTCCTGATTCATCATACCAGATACCATAATGAGATCTGGATTTCTCATGCACACAAGCATAATTTATTATGGCACATGGAGCTAAATAATTGCTCCTTCAACAGTCTCTTTTGTCTGTGCCTTTCCTTAATGACAATCATGGACATGTTATCTCTGGGGTGGTGGGGCATTTCAGTGGAAAGACAGTTCAAAGTATGGTACATAGGCATCATCAGAACTTTGCCTTTGTAGCAACAAACTGGAGATGACTGCAATCCTCTTGACCCTAAATGTTTTTTTGTGATTTCATTGCAGTAGGAATTCTCACATAGACAGGCAATATGACAGTCACAGTATATTGACAAGTATCACACACACAATCTTATCTTCTATGCTAAATAGTTAGGAGACTGTTGGAATGTGCACTAACAACTGAATGTTGTTACTCAAATCCCAGGTGAGTCCAATTCATTTGTAAATAAAATCAGAATATGAATGTTGATACCACATGAGTGGTCCATTGGTGGCTCAGATTTTCTAGAAATGAGTAAAAACCTGCTGTAATCTATTTCTATCCCTGACCAATAACTGCAGGAACATTTTCTCCCTCATTCCATCACTGAATAATTATTGGTAATGCTCTCATCCACAAGTGGCCATCTGGACCTTGCTCTGAAGAAGACATTTGCTCAGAAAGCTCCAAAGGGCCAAAGTTATCCTCATTGCTCCTAGTAAATTATGCCAAAGAAGCTCCTGTACTTGAGACCATTGAGATTTTTGCCTACTAGTCCATTGTGTAAGACTCACCCAGACAACATCTGACTTGAGTGAGCTACTTAGTTTTTCCACTTTCACCAATTGCCAGTAGTTCTTTGTTTTATGAAAGACTGGTCAAAATTTTGTCATGTCCTCAAAGGCCCACACCATGACAACTTATAAAGCCAAATTGTATTTTACAGTTTAGGCTTGAGCAAAGAGGTTTGACCCCCTTTCTACTACCTAAATGTGGTTCTGGACTATCTTGTAGATATTCTTAAAATTGGGCTCAGCTTTCAGCCATTAAAGCACATTTATCTGTCACAGCTAGCTTGATGATCAACATGTAAATTCCCTAGCACTGCTGAAAATAAGTAAAGATTTTCTTAAAGGCGTCCCCCATAGGGCTTGTATTTTGTTAAGGAAAACTGACTCTGGCACCTTTTTGACATTGCTGGTTCAGGATGTTTAAATTTTGTCATTAGGGGACTCTGTTTTCAGTAGCCTTTACTTCAGGTGGAATGATTTCTAAGCTGCAAGCTCATTCTATAAACTCTCTGTAATAGGTTCACAAAGACAAACTGCAAATTAGAATTAGCCCTTGATTTATTCATACCTAAAGTTGTAATAGACTCGTATCTGTGTCAGTACATTTGCTTGCTTCTTCCTTCTTATGCTAACTCTATGAAGTACTTACTACACTGTATGGAAGCTTGTCACCAGTTAAGATATTCCCTGGAATTCATTGTCTACACCATTCTGAGTGAACACACAGCATGAGCATAAATACTGTTTTTCTTGCAGTCTTAAATATTGAGAGGGATTCATAAAGGTTACCACAAAGTGTAGACTACATGTACTCTCTGAGTGACTACAAAAAATGTAGTAGGGATGTTCTTGAATATAGACTGTGTAGATTTAATGAATCTGGCATATTATGTAGAAAGAAACAAATCTGTACACAGACACCCACAAGTGCTTCATTTTCCCAAAATAAACCATGCATAAGGTCTCTGACATTACCTATGTGTGATGGCTTTCTGAACGCATTAAATTTTGCTTTATAAATTAAAGATAACAACCCTAGCTACCATAAAATGGATGCTTTTGTTGACATTTGTACAGCAGCTACATTGTCTTAATACCTTTGCAAAACATTTCAAACAGGATGTGATACCCAGAGCCATATCCTCATTTAGGGCTACTGTAAGCAACTGAATGCTTTTGTGAGGGGATTTCCAGTAGGATGATTTTGGGACTTTGTCATAGGAATTACTGAGGAAGGACATACTCTTTCCAGGTATGAAAGTTATGTACTTATCATAATGCCATGAGTAAATCTGTTGTTGATAATATTTAACTCCCCCACCCCCCCCCCCGGGCAAGAAGTTTGTGTTTGTCTCTCTCTTAGTAATAATTATCCTAACAATGGTTAATCTCAGAACCAAACAGGGAAAGCTATGCACTGCATTACTGGACAGGAGAGGGTACATGAGATTTTTTTCTTTGCCAAACATTGCAAATGTCTGCCTATGAATTTATGAGTTAATGAGGATGGGCCCCTATATTCCAGATCTAGGAAGGAAGGAAAAAAAAAAAGAGAGAATCAATTCCTGTGCTGGTGAAGAGGGCCATCATTCAGTCATCAGAGATGATTTGATTATTCTGTTTTTCTCCCTTGCTTTCCTGTCCATTCTTCCTCATGTGTGCTAATCCTAAGTCTAGCCTCTGCCCCTATCCCTGACAGTACTATTATTCAGACAAATTGTGTCTGACGGTATTGATATTTTTTGTGTGTTTCACTGAGTGCAAAATAAGTCCTTTTTTTGTGGTCAGCTTTGTATAGGGTTTGGATGGTTTACTTGTAGTTTGTGGAGTATAGGTTCTGAGATTGTGGTCTTTTTTTGGTTAATATAGCTTATAGTAATTTTTTTTTCCATGTTTTAATATAGCTTATAGTAAAAACATTTTTTTTTCATGTTTTGCCATTCAGATGTTTGTCCATCTGAATTTATGACTACACTGATTTTATATATATATATACACTCTCTAGTAGCAAAATCACATTGAAACACGCCATGAGCCCTAGGCCATCCCTTCAAAAGATGTTCATTTGTGACAGTAATAGGACATTCCTAATTTCCCTTTGTGTAGCAACATTTGTTAGGGGCATATGAGCTGCCAAACTGTAGTACAGATCTACTGGATCCATGACTATTGGTGCCTCAGGATTTTCATACAGCAGTCACACCAATCCATCAAAATTCTTGTCATTACTGAATACACCTTCCTTTGGAAGATGGATTAGCATTGGAACCAGTTCTACAGTCATTAAAAAATGCTCATTTTCTTGAGTTAAATACAGTCAGCAGTGTAAACCTTCCACACAAATTCTGCCTATCTAGACAAAAGTCAAATTCACCTTTGGTTAGTAAGTTTGAATTATATACTGTAACTCTCTATGTACTATCCTACAATTTATGCAACAGATCAGCTCCAATTCCATAAGCAGCACAATATGTCAATGTAACAGCAAATATGGATCAAAGGGGGTACATTACCTTGCCCATTGGAATCCCCTTTTGATTCTATAAAATTGTGCTTATAGTCCAAGTCCATTTCTATTCAGACTTGTTCTGAAGCAATATCTGTGAGTTGAGTACTGTTGTGAAGTTTCACAGAAACCTTTGGTAGTAGCTACTACATAGAAACTCAGCTGCAACACATTCTAAAGCCTAGATGCTTGTGGCACAGGTTCAACCTTGTCTTATAAATTGGCATATACTTGTCAGTCATATGCCATCATTTATGAGAAATGCACTCTGTTTTGGATCTTGTGAAGATTATGGAGGTACTCATCATGATGGCAGCACTGCATATTGTGAACTTGTTTTACTTGGTCAGCTGTGTGCTGCCAAACAGCAGATTCTGTTTTAGTGGAACAGTCCCATATGAGTATTAATTGTTGGGAACATATTGGAGATATTTGCAAATTATGGTACACTATGAAAACTACGCCCCTGCTTAAGAGATGCAAAAACAACCTTCATTTTAGACAAGGGGCACTGCATCATTTTGGACTGATAAGTCTTACACATCTACATATACGATCTACAATACTTCATTATTACTGAGTGTAGAGTTCCTCGTTTGCTGAATCTACTGCATTTCTGTAATGAGGCATTTGCTTCTGTTTAACATTTTTTTGCCTTTATGCTTTTTAGTATTTCTGTTTTAGCAATAATTAGTTGTAATAAACCTATTATTCTTCTTCTTAGTGACCATCTGTAGCTTTTCTTATTGAGTACTGATTTAAGTCCCTTTTTCCATTCTCTCCATCCATACTTATACCACATTAACAGCTGTGGAGTTTACTAGAGAAGCAGATTGTTAGGCTTTTCACATTCACCAGTCTTCCCTACCTTTGGAGAAAGCCCACTGCAAGCAAATTTAATGTCTGCAATTTTATTTTAATATGACACCATGTTAATGTTTTCACCTCCATAAGACTTGACATACGGGTATGGTTGGGAATCAATTTTCTTATTTCATAAACATCACTAATAAAGTAGTTTCTCTATCCAATTTCACTGTTGCTACTTCTCAAATATAATGTCTCTGTCAGCACAAAAGGCATCAAGTCATACATTCATATTCTGGCCTTTCCTACATTTTGTCTGATCTTTCTTTTCACTTCTCACGTTCACCATTTTGTACAAATGCTGTTTAGTCCTGCCTGCTGTCCAGTACACTATACTTAAAATTCACTTTGAAACTTTTCTAGTATCACATTCTTTCAGTATGGCATTTTGTACTTTGTTTAAACAAACCGATGCATGTTTTGTCACAGTCTGCTACATGTATGTTATCTAATAAAGTGCTACAGTTGCTTCAGCATGTCCTATGCCTAGTGCAGTGACTTGACAGAAGAGCTCACATTGCCACATTTTGAACCAGATAAATCTTTACACTTTTCCTCTACTGAAGATTATCCTAGTAGCTATAATTCTCAGCTATGAAGATTTTCAGTTGTAAGTTTTGATGTGATTCTCAGTTTTTCACAGCAGAAGTGTAGCTGTAGGAACCTACAGTAGAGGGTCGATTATCCAAACTAATTGGGACTTAGGGTAGTTCGGATAATCAAACATATAACAACCTGATTAAAAAAAACTTCTAAAATCTTTTTTTTTTTTTTTTTTCTGCATGCAGGAATACACTTTTCAACCATTCAGTGATTCCAGTGGACAATAAAGACTATTTTTCACACATGAGCTGGCTATAAGCTCAAAAATCATACTCAAGTGAATACGTATAATGTTTACATATTCAGACTTGATTATTTTTCCTACATGAAAAAATTTGGAAGGCTGGGTCGGATAATTGACAATGGATTGTATAAATTTGTTTTGGAATGAAGATGGTCTCTGCTGCCTTTCGGTAACCACCAGAAAAAAAGGTGAAAGTCTGTTCTACACTCTGAATGTGTACAGCACAGATGAATCAAATAGGAAGCAAAGAGAAATGTTTTGTATAGTCTGAACAGTTTTCTTTCAAAAAGCTAAAGCCTGTGAGTAAACAAATCTTATCTAAGTAACTAACCCTATGTACAGATTTTTGTTATGACAAAAACACCAAGGTGCACCATCCAAACATTCTACTGACAATGTCCCTGTTAATGAAATGAAGGTATGACCTAATTATACAGTCACACATTTACAAAACAGAAATAGCCTGATGAAGCAGTATTGCAAAGGTTCTGTTCTTAGCTGTCCACCCCTAGATTTGTCTTACAGAACTGCTTGGCAGTGTGTTTACTCTACTTCTACTTTTTAGAGTGGATACTGGTGCAAGAATCATTCAAGAAGAACACATTAAACTTTAATGTTTGGTCTCATTAAGTGTGGAAACAAGTCCTTAACATACAGACCTGACTTAAGGAAAGCTGTTCCCATTCAAATGGTCTACTAAGCAAATGTAGAGTCCAGGAAAAACAATTGTTGCTATAAATTTTCAGATTTCTATAGTTCTGAAGCCACAACACAGAATATGATCTTTTGCACAGTGTTACAGTGACCTGATTAGTTCTTCACTAAGGGCATAGTTATGCCCCTCTGACATTACAAGGGCCTGTCACTCCACTCTGTGAGTACTACTGCTTAGCATAAATTTGAACAAAGTGGCTGTTCCTTACAAAACCCAGTAGTCTGACTAAATTGTGACAAGTACCAGTATAATAACACTGATATCTTTTTTTCAGTACCTAAAAGAAAAAAATTAATAATCTTGCTATTCACAACATTAACAGCTGGAAAGAACAGGGAAATGGTGTGCAAGGTCTCACAAAAGCCTATAGTCAGTGACATGGTCATTGAGAGATGACCCCATCAAGCAGTTATTAAAGACTCATGACTGGAGGAGCACAATTAGGGGTGTGTGGAAAAGACAAAAACTGGCTGACTATCTCATAAGATGAAGTGGGGTTTGTGCAGGAGAAAAAACACTTAGACAAGTAGTCTTCCAAGCCTACTGAGAATGCAAAAACTGTCCACCCCCCTTTATCTTGCTGTAGGTAAAAATACCTTTTTGCAGAAAGTTATTTTTTTTGTATGCTGAAATGGTACAATTCTTGTTGTACCTCACGTCAAGTAGAATGTCCTGGAGTTCTTATGCTGCAAGCCAAGATGTCAATTATGATATCTGATCTCATTGGAATATGGACTGATACAAGAAAAATAGCCTAGTTGATGCCCTAATCTTAGACAATGATGACTTTTCTGTAAAGAATTTAGGAGCAGGTTTATACTACTACCCTCAAAAAAAAAAAAAAAAAAAAACATAGAGCACTGCTGATGCTGCCAAATTTCTTTATTTAATACATTCTGGTAACTCAGCCCCACTGGCCTTTAATGGAATAACCTCATACAAATCAGGCAGCATTTTATATTCCACCCCCACAATTAATTCAACTTAATACATTCATTAATCAATTAAGTTAATTACACTTTGTCCAAACATACTTCATTCTGAAGCAAAGATGTGCCCCCCCCACACACTAACACATTACAATAAAACATATCAAAAGTGCAAAAAGTGAACTATAAACCCCTCTTTTTTATAAGATACATCTGATAGTATTATTTCCAAAAATATACATTTATTAATATCTTCATATTTTACCATTTTACTTACTTTTTTTTAGATTTTATACTATTTAAACAATCAAATTGCATTCCTCATAAAACAGACTTTTCATCTTTTAACATATAAATATTATTTTTTATACTACTTCCCTCATAAATAACTGCTGGGGATTTACAATGCTTGCACCTCAAAAGGAAAAAGGCTTCTCTGTTTAAGATAAATTGTGTTGATACAATTTTTGATGGTCTCTAGTGACATGGGACTAGAGTGGATTTAAAGCTGCCTCCATATTTGTCTAGTGTGTAGCCAATGTAAGATGCTGTGCTGATGAAAGAAGCAGAAAAGGAAGGACAATCTCAAGGTTATATGCTGAAAGCCACCATCCTAAAGAATGGCTGCAGCACAGTATGACATAAGATATAAGAGGGTGACTCAGCAGCCCCTGGTAATGTACCATCCAATGCAAGAACCATATATGAAGGTGGAACTGTCAGCATTATCTGTGCCATTAGATCAAGAAGCAGCAAGAGAAGTATCGGTATGTATCAGAAAATATGAATATGGATCAGTCTGTCATGTTACCCAAGAGACCAGATTCATGAGCACCTAGGCTTTTTCTAAAGGGAGAAAAAATGTAGGCCTGGAACAAGCCCAAAACTCATGAAAAAGAGAGGACTATTCACCCAAGTAACTGCAGTCACCCAGATATGAAACAAAAAGAGGCACACTGGATCTCTATTATCAGAGCCATCACCTCCTGTACATTTTATAAATGGTACTGTATGCACCCATTATGTCTACAGATACCATCCAAAACCTTTTAGGAAGCAGCAGTTACACTTACTAATCTCTCAGATGTAAGGCAAACAGTGAGCCATAGGCTCATAGATTTGATGATCAAGCTCATGGCCTAAAGGTCACTGAGTAGCTTAATGCCCCAGATCCCATGTTGAAACTTGTGTGTGCAGATGCAGTTATGGATTGATGAGTTGATCTTAATTGAAAGATGAAGTTTATTCTGCTGCTGCAGGAGTCTTTCAGATATGATGTCATCACATTTTATTGTACAACTGATATATATATATATTTTTATTGAGGCTGTGTGTCCCCGGGTTTCAAATAGCAATGTTCCTTTAATGTTTTGTATGACAGGCAAATGTCTTTTCAAAAAGGTTGATGCAATACAAAGAAAAGAGAATGTTTCTGCAGTATTTGGCTATAAAACATGTTTGAAGCCCTTTGACTGTCTGTGTAAAATTCTGCACATTCTCCTACTGCATTAGACGGTGTGTGTGAAAAGACTGCAAAATATAGTATGTAACTGGTCTGATGATAATGACATACACTGGACAAAAGGGAAAATTACCTTGCTGGCACATCTCTCTAACAGAAGTTTCAGTGGACAACTCCATAAACCATGTGACATTTAATGGCTATATCAGCAGCAAAACAAAGGTCATCACCTACAAAGTCTTTTTACTATTTTGTCAACTTTTATCTGTTACCCATGAACAATGCATAAAGCTGGTGGAGGTTTTACAACACTAAAGGCAGGGTCATTTCCACTGTGCCATTCATATGTAATTTTAAGTGATCACTTGATCCACAATTCAGACTTGGAAATGCAGCCAAAAATTCAGGTGTCTCCTCCTACCTGTGCTTCAGCAGAGGAATTAATTTGCCGCTGTAAGCATGAAGATGTAATGACCACAGCCTGGGTACTTTGAGGAACAATTGCTGAGTGCCATTTCAACACTATCTCAAATCTGTTTGATTATTAGTGGGATATGACTTCTCATTAGAGGATTACGCCCTTGCTAGTAAAGAAGCTGTAACCACAAAGAAAAGTACAGTTGTGCAAGTTCCCCTTAACTGTAGATATTTGTAGAACACACTGCCTTACTGGTATTTGGGTTGTAGTGCCCTACTACCCTCTCTCTGGCAGTGTCTCAAAGCTTCAGACTCCTCCCCTCAGCATGTCTACAGGATAGTCCTTCACAACCACAGGGCAATACTTCAGTATTTTTTTTTTCTAGGGCCCCACAGGAAGAGCAAATGGAAAATGCAAACACCTACTGATCCAAACCAAAGACTACAGCTACATAACAAAAACTGCTAAACAAAATAACAGTAGCAAAAAAAAAAAAAAAAAAAAAAATATATATATATACACACACACACACACACAGACAAAGGGGGGATAGTGTGAGGGTACTGCCAGTAAGGCAACATGTTCCAGAAATATCTACTGTTATAGGTAAGTGGAAACTATAGTTGTGTAAGAACTTACCATAACCATAAATGTCCTTCTCTTCCATGTTGCAGCATTCATAACCCTAGGGAGTTGCTGCCTGCAGCACCAGACATCTGGCCAGTATACCAAAGTCTTAGAAAAGTACAGTTTTGTACCTACCATAAATGTAGATGTTCGAGGATCCACATTGCTGCAGTCCTAACTATTGGGTAGTCCGCTGTCCAGTCGGCCCGAATACCAAAGTATATGGCTGACGTCGGTCAGGGCGCATTAGACTGACGTCAGTACGTCAGGGTACTAATGCGCATGACCGACGTCATATCCTCAGTCTTTTCTTGCCCCAGATGTCAGAAGACCCTGAAAAGATAAGGCCAAAACCAAGAACTCCAAACATACCTGCACCAAAAATATGTATAATATATACAAAATTACCAGAATATAACCTCACCTACACAACCACCCCTAAACACAGAGGGGAAGGAGGGAGGGTAAATTGGACTGCAGCAATGTGGATCCTCGAACATCTACATTTATGGTAGGTACAAAACTGTACTATGTTCTTCATTCCACATTGCTGCAGTCCTAACTATTGGGTAGAATCCCAAAGCAGAGGTAAGGGAGGCTGGCAAATCATAAGGAAGCAGGAGCTGACAACATGCCTTGCAAAATAGCTGTGGCAAAACCAGCCCTAGATTTAGAGTAGAGAGGAAGGTGATAATGCTTAGAGAAAGTATGCACTGAACTCCAAGTAGCTGCCTCCAAAATATCCTTAGTTGCCACCCCCCTTAGAAATGCTGTTGAAGTGGCAGTAGCCCTAGTGGAATGAGGCCTAATCCCAGCTGGAATCTCCTTGCCATGATGGGAATAACAAAATGCAATGCAAAACCCAATCCACCTAGAAATAGTTTGTTTTGATACAGGCTTGCCCTGCGAACTCAAAGCAAAAGAAACAAACAACTGCTGAGACTGCCTAAAATCCTTAGTCCTACTCAAATAATAACGCAATTGCCTGTGTACATCTAAAGTGTGCAAAATCTTTTCCCCTTTATTTTGGGGATCTGCATAAAAAGTAGGCAAATGAATAGTTTGGTTTAAAGCCACACTAGAAACCACCTTAGGCATAAAGGAAGGATTAGTACGTAATGATACCCTATCCTTATGAAAAATCAAAAAAGGCTCTACCGCCATAAGGGCCTGTAACTCAGAAACCCTTCTTGCAGAAGTAATGGCCAACAAAAAAGCAGTCTTCCATGACAAGTATTTCAATTCAGCAGTAGCCGCAGGCTCAAAAGGTTGTAGAGTAAGTTTCTCCAACACAAAATTGAGATCACAAGCAGGAGTAGGAGCTCTACGTGGGGGTCTTATATTCTTTGCCCCTCTAAGAAATTGCTTGAACAAAGGATGCGAAAACAATGGTGGGTCACAATCATAGTGAGCTGAAATTGCTGCAGCATGAATCTTAATGGAAGAGAAAGACAAACCTTTGTCCAATAACTCAGTAAGATATTGAAGAGCCACACTCAAATTAGGCTCAGAAATCTCCAAATTGTTTGCTGCACTCCAAAATAAAAATCTCTTCCATTTTTCTGCGTACACTTTCCTTGTACTAGGTCTTCTGGCTTCCATAATCACATTTAAAACTTGTTGAGGAAGTTGAGACCTGCTGTCTTTCAAAACAGAATATGCCAAGCTGTTAGATGAAGAGAGTGAAGCTTGACATTGAGCAGGTGACCGTCCCTCTGAGACAACAGGTGTGGAATCAAGGGTAAAGGCCATGGAGGCTTCCTTACCAGACTCCTCAGTAATGGGTACCAGTGCTGCCGAGGCCAATCTGGAGCTATTAAAATCATCCTTGGCTTGTCTTGCCTGACCTTTAGAAGCACCTTTGGAAGAAGAGGCAGAGGTGGAAAAGCATACACATGAAGATTTTTCCAACTGAAAGAAAGAGCATCCACTTTCCAAGCTGTGTGATGAAACCTCTTTGTGCAAAACTTTGGCAGCTGGTGATTTAGTGGAGAAGCGAACAGATCTATGTCTGGAGTTCCCCATGACACTGTCAATTTTTGAAATACATGAAGATCCAGTTTCCACTCGTGGGGATCCATGATTTGTCTGCTTAACACATCTGCTAAGGAGTTCTGTGCTCCCGGCAGAAACCTTGCCTGAAGAGTTAGTTGCAAGCTGAGCGCAGTCTCCCATACAATCATTGCTTGCCTGCACAATGGGTAAGAATGTGTTCCCCCTTGTTTGTTGATGTACCACATGACAGTTGTGTTGTCTGTTAGAATCAACACCTGCCCTGGAAGAAGTAACTCCTTGAAAGCCATTAATGCAAACTGGACTGCTAACATCTCTTTCATGTTGATATGTAGATGCTGTAGTCTGGCAGGCCACTTGTCTTGTATCCACTTTCCATTTAGATGAGCTCCCAAGCAATGTCTGAGGCATCTGTCGTTAGAATCTGACTCGCCTCTGGCCGGGTCACAGAGAGTCCCTTGTTTAGGTGACATTCCTGAGCCCACCACAAAAATTCCTTTTGAATGCAAGGTATTATTTGAATGACAGTGTCCAAATCCTGGCAGTGCTGTGTCCATACATTTTGAGATACCATTGCAGCTTCCTCATATGCAGTTTGGCATTGGGAAGCACCAGAATACAAGATGCCATGAACCCTAAGGCTTGAAGGACTGTCCTTGCAGTCAGCCCGGACTGAAGAGATAGTTGATGGAAGTAACTGGAAAGATTCTGTTGTTTGTCCGGGGTTAAAAAGGCCATCTGGGCTGCTGTATTCAGTCTCACACCCAGAAAGCACATGTCTTGAGAGGGTACTAGACTGGACTTTATTTCATTCACAGAATACCCTAGGCATCTTAGCACTGCTATGACATATTCCAAATGCTGTAGAAGGTCTTCCTTTTCTTGAGCCAGAATCAGGCAGTCGCCCAAGTAAGGATAGATTTGAATTCCTTTTAGCCTGAAGTAAGCTATCACTGGAGCCAGAACCTTTGTGAATACTCTGGGCAGTAGATAAGCCAAAGGGCAATGCAGAGAACTGATAATGAGAATTTCCAGCTCGAAAACGCAGATACTTCCTGCAACTTAGTCTTATAGGCACATGAAGGTAAGCTTCCTTGAGATCTAAAGTTACCATCCAGTGATCTTTGCCCAGCAGAGGTAAAAGCTGTTGTAACGTCAACATTTTGAACTTGGGAATGACCAGATAAGTGTTGAGGATAGATAAATCCAAAATTGGTCTCCACGTGTTCCCCTTCTTGGTACTAGGAACAGGCGAGAATAAAATCCTAGGCCCCTTTCTGGCACAGGAACTGGCTGAATGGCCCCTATTTGGAGCAACAGAGAAATTTGCTTGTGAGCCTCTGTTCTTTGTAGAGGAGGAATGTCTGGCATGCCTTTGAAAGGAGGCAAGGTATGGAAATAAAACCTGTAACCGTGGTGAATGATATCCAGAACCCATCTGTCTTGGGTAATTAAATCCCAATTTTCTTTGAAAAGAGACAGCCTTCCTCCCAAAGGTGCTGCCAGGCGAGAATGTACTGGCAGCTGAAAAGGCAGGTCATTGGGTCTGCTTACAAACCCACTGACCCCTGCCCTCACCAGAAGTCTGAGCAGGTGAACTCCCTGTCCTAGGCCTAAAAGAACCTTGAGCTCTGCCCCTACCACGCCTAGACCTACCCCTAGACTGGGAATCATAAGCAGGATAAGTCCATCCCTTAGTAGGCCAATTTCTACTAAACTTCGGAGGCTGCACCTGCAAGAAATCCTTAACAGTTTGCATAGACTTAGCCTTGTCCTCCATTTTCTTTAAAACTGCTTCCACAGGCGAACCAAACAACACATCAGACTGTAAAGGAGCATCCAAAATCCTTGTTTTAACATGCTCAGCTAAATTCTGATCTCTCAACCAGGCGTGCCTACGAAGAACAGAACCAGTGGCAGCCAACCTCGAGGAGGCCTGCACAGCATCAAAACCACACTGCAAGGAATGTTTACCCACCTGTTCAGACACATGAACTAAATCCTGCAACTCTTTACACTCAATACCTTCTGCCAGAGCATCCACCTTAGATTTCAATTGTGAAAGGAGATAATTCTGATATTTTAACATGTGAAACTGACAATTCAACGCCCTCATGGCTAAAGTGGAAGAAGTATACACTTTCTTTCCCCATCTATCCAAAGCCCTTGCCTCTTTATCAGGAGGAACAGGATTTTTAACAACAGAGGCCTTCACACCTTTAGGCCCCTGAGAAACAGTTTCCGGGTCTGCCCTAGGACTCTTAAAAAGATACTTATGAGCTTCAGGCACCCTATAGTACCTATCCGGTTTAACTGGGGCAGGAGGCAAAGAATCAGGATTCAGGGAAGCCTCTGCAAAACATCTTCCACCACATTCAGAACAGGAGGTATAGCTAAAGGCCTATGCTGGGGTAAAAACAAGAATTCCCTAAGCCTCTTTCTGGAATCAGAGAAATCTTGACCTTCCCATTAAAAATGCTCCCTCATGGAATGCAGAGTTTCTGAAAATGAAAAATCCTCAGGAGGAGAAGCTGAAGGAGTAGAATCATCCACATCAGAATCAGAATAAGGAGGATACTCCTGCAAGTCTTCAGCCCAAGACTCAGAAGCCTCCGAACATTGCTCAAAACTCTCAAACTCAGGTTCCACCCTAGGCCTCTTATCAGGAGGGGGCATAGAACCTCTAATCATAGTAATCAAATCCTCTGCCATTTTAAGCATATGTTTCTTAGGCAAAGACCCTGAAGCACTAGGAGAAACCCCCACTGAAGCTAAACTTGGCCTGCCTCTCAAAGAAGCCTTGGGAACAGAAGGGGATGCTCTAACCACCTTAGGGAGAGAGGGAAGAACAGCCACCTGAGAAGCCCCCTCAGACTGGCCTACTTCCTGAGAGGACACATCCTGTAACAGTAAAGTCTCTCCCTGAGACTCCAAAGAAACTCCTGGCAGAACCTCCGGCTCCACTGAGCCTTCTAAAGAACCGACGTCTGGGACTGTCGGTTCTTCCACTCTAGGCTTTGCTGCTTTGTCCTTGCGCTTTTTGGCCGAAGCGGGCGTCGGAGCATCCGACGGCATTTTATAATTACAACGCTTCCCAAAAACTAACCTGGCACAGTCTAACCTTCTCTTAATAGTGCGTTTGTTAAATCTAGCACAAGAGCGGCATCCAACAACGTCGTGCTCAGGCCCTAAACAAGGTATACACAAAGTATGGTAATCCCTATGAGGTATCTGTTTCCCACAAGAAATACAGTTATTCACTTCTTCTGACATCCGGTTAAATACTGAGGCAAGAAAAAAACAAAATATTCCCCAACGGGGTACTTAGCCAACTTTGATTCGGTCTGACCTGCACTCGCAAAATTGCTTCTGCATCGGACCATGCGGCAAAAAAGACTGAGGATATGACGTCGGTCATGCGCATTAGTACCCTGACGTACTGACGTCAGTCTAATGCGCCCTGACCGACGTCAGCCATATACTTTGGTATTCGGGCCGACTGGACAGCGGACTACCCAATAGTTAGGACTGCAGCAATGTGGAATGAAGAACATCAGGGATATACGTGTGAGGTAGCATGCAGGGGTCATAAACTGCCATCCAGTACACTATACTTAAAATTCATTTGTTACTTTTCTAGTATCACATTCTTTCAGTATGGCACTTCATGGCATACTTGCCTCTTTAAACAACCCGATGTATGTTTTGTCACAGTCTGCAAACTGCTACATACAAAACATATATATTATCTAATAAAGTGTTACAGTTGCTTCAGCATGTCCTATGCCCAGTGCAGTGACTTGCCACATTTTGAACCAGATACATCCGTAAACTATTTTTTTCTCTACTGAAGATACTCCTAGTAGCTATAATTCTCAGCTATGAAGATTTTCAGTTGTAAGCTTTGATGTGATTCTCAGTTTTTCACAGCAGCAGGGTAGCTGTAGGAACCTACAGACTATATCTGTGACGTCTGCACGAACCCAACTCAGAATTGGATGCCATATAGAGAGTCCCCAGGAGCAGGAGGAGAGAAAACAAAGAATAAACCTCCCAGACACCCAAAATCAGTGGTTAGGGAAAAGAGCCCAGGTAATAATATGGCCAAAAAGGGGGGTAGCTGGGTTCGATTGAATACTGCAACATGGAAGAGAAGGACATCTATGGTTATAGTAAGTTCTTACACAACTATTCTATGTCCTTCTATTATCATGTTGCAGTATTCATAACCTTAGGGAGAGTACCACAGCTCTCTAGGAAGTAACAAGGGAGGTAGGTTGGAGAGCAGAGTCTATGAGACCCTGCAAGATAGACATAGCAAACCCTGTTCTAGCCCTGGAGATCAAAACCAATTTGTAATGCTTGGTAAAGGTATGTACAGAAGACCAAGTTGCAGCCTCTAGAATAGAAGTGTAATCTACGTCCTTGAAGAAAGTTGCTGAAGAGGAAGCTGCCCTGGTGGAATGGGCCTTGACAGATGAACTCAGCTGCTTTCCATGAAAGGAAAAGCAAAAGGCAATAGCCTTAAAAATCCAAGAGGCAATTGTGTGTTTTGACACTGGCTTGCCAAGGGCCCTAGGATGAAGAGACAAATAGTTGTTCAGACTGTCTGAAGGGTTTTGTCTTGTCTAAGTTGCATATGAACATCCAATGAATGCAAAGTTCTTCCTGAGGAGTTCTGTGGCTGAGGGTAAAAGACAGGTAAATTAATTGTCTGGTTTAAGGAAATTTCATTAACTACTTTAGGCATGAATGAAGGGTTAGTTCTGAGACAAATCCTATCTTTATGAAAAAAGATAGGGAGGAGAAGCCATAAGGGCTTGGATTGCAGATACCCTCCTGGCAGAAGTAAGGGCCACTAACAAGACTGTTTTCTAAGTGCAGAATTTAAGAGAGGACGAACGGACTGGCTCAAAGGGTCCAATGTAAGCTTTTCCAGCGAAAAGTTGGTCCCAAGGAGCAGGGAGCTTACGAGGAGGTCTTATGTGAAGAACCCCTTCTAGAAACAGCTTGATGTCCAACCTGGAAGCTAGAGGTGGAGTCAAGGGAAGGTAAGCAGAAATAGCAGAGAGAGTCAGCCCCCCCCCCCTGAATGTAGTAACTCACACAGTTAAAAAAGGACCATTGGAACAGAAACTTGAAATGGGTCCTGTTTTTTCTTGATGCACAAATGGGAGAATCTTTTCCATTTTAATAAATAGTTTCTCCTGGTACTTGGTTTCCTGGCCTCCTGTAGGACATTGAATACGTCCTCTGAATATAGGTGGCTAAAGGGGATCAGCTCTATCACCCACAGTGTCAATTTGAGGTTGAGAAGGTGGGGATGAATAAGGGATCCCCTGTCTTGTGTGAATAGGCTGAAGCAGTGAGGTAACCTCTGTGGTAATTGCCCTGGGCTAGAAGGTAAAGTAGGGGAAACCAGTGCCGTCTTGGCCAGAAGGGAGTCACCAGCAGGATTTCTGGTTTGTCGTCCTGTATTTTCAGGAGGACTTTTTGAATCAAGAAAATGGAGGGAAGACATAAAGGAACATTCCCTCCCATGAAAAGGAAAAGGCATCCACCCTCCAGGCTTGTGGCTGGGGAAGGAAGCCTTGTCCAAAAGAGTGGTACTTGTCTGTTCTGGGAGGAGGCAAACAGATCAGCCTGATGAATACACCACCTGTGAATTAGATCCAGAAATATGTCCCTGTGAACCATCCATTCATGGGAGGGTGTTAAAGTTCTGCTCAGGGTATCTGCCATCCCATTGTCTTCTGATGGAATGTAAACTGCCTGCAAGTGAATATGTAGTGATGCTGTCAGGGACCAGATTTGAATAGCAAGACTGCAGAGGGGGTAAGACTTTGTCCCTCCATGTTTGTTTATATACCACAGAACTGTCATGTTATCCGAGATGACCTTCATGGTTCCTGACAGAAGGATGTCTTGAAAGGCCTGTATAGCCAATGAAAGGGCCATTATCTCTTTTAGGTTGATGTGGTCCTTCCTTTCTTGAATGGACAACTCCCCCTGTACTTTGTGCGGGCATTGTGAAGGATAGTCCCCCAACCTAGATCTGGTGTGTTTGTGTAAAGATGCTGTTTGGGTGGAGGGGTCTGAAAGCGTACCCCTTGATTGAGGGTAATGGTAGCAATCCACCAGGAGAGCTCCCTTTTTAAACAGGCAAGAAGAGGAAGTTTTGCTTCCAAGGGATGAGTGTTGGTTCCAAGAATTTCTCAAGACCCACTGAAACTTCCTCGTGCATCCTAGCTAGAGGGATCATGGGAATCAAGGAAGCCATATATCCAAGGATTCTGAGAAACTCTCTGGCAGAGATGGGTGGTAGAGGTAGCAGGGAGTGGAAGAACTGAGTAAGAAATTTCACTTTCTGGGCAAAGGCTGACATCAAGTCTGTCCTTACCCTGCATCCCAGAAAACAAGATCTTGGGAAGAAGCCATTTGAGACTAAACAATTTACAGTGAAGCCTAGGCTCTGCAAAAACTTGCAAACCATGTCCAAGTGTTAGGACAGGGTGAGAGAATCTTGGTGCAGAATAAGGAGGTCATCCAAGTAAGGATAAATGTGTATGCCCTGCAATGTGCAATTTCTGGGGCTAGACACTTTGTGAATACTCTTGGGGCTGTGGAGAGCCCAAAGGGTAAGGCAGAGAACTGAAAATGTGAAGAACCCACTGAAAAAAGTGACCATTTCCTGTAAGGGGGATAAATAGGGATTTGAAGGTAAGCATCTTTCAGATCCAGGGAGGCCATGAAGGCTTGCTGAGGATTAAGGGGAAGAAGGTGCTGTAATGTGAGCATTTTGAAGGCAGTCCCTTGAGCAAGAGATTGAGGTGGCATAAGTCGATTATGGGTCTCCAAGGACCATCTTTTCTTGGAGCCAAAAACATTCTGGAATAAAATCCCTTGGGTAACTGATCCTCTGGTACTTGTTCTATAGTTCCCTGAGAGAGGAGTTGGCTGCTGATAGTGGGAAAAAGTGGAAGCTGATTGGGTGGGGGTTGAGGAATTCCCTGGAAGGGTGGAATAGCCCACCAAGTCATGAAGTATTCCCTATCGATGATGGAGAGCATCTACTTGTCTGTGGTGATTTTTTTTCAGGAGGGTAGGGAAATGGTAAGGCATAGGAACAGGGGGATGGAACTGAGTAAGGGAATACAGTCACATTGGAGGAGCTCTATCTAGGTATGGCTGCCTCCGAAAGGAAGGTGTGGGGGTGGTAAAAGATCTAGTAGCAGATTGTTTCCTAGGATGTCTCTGTCCCCTGGACTGACTTGCAGAGGAATGAGAGGACTGCCCCTTGACAGAATTAGGCTTTTGAGGGTAATTTCTATGGAATCTGAGAACAGGTGAAATCAATAAATGTTTAAGATTTTTGTAACTCTCTACCTTTTTCCTGTAGAGACAAGTAGCACTGCAGAGGCAGTTCCAATGAGGCCCTTGTTGTCCAAAGGGGCATCTAACAACTTGGCTTGGCCATCCAAAGGTAAAGGCTGAAGTCTCAACCATGAAAACCACCTTAACACAGCACCAGAAGCAGCAGACATTGAATACGGTTCTACAGTATCATAGCTGCACTATAGTGTTTCTGGTCACTTGAAACCGTGCACAGAAGGGTAGTCAGTTGGGCCTTAACTGGTGAGTCTGGAACCTCAAACAGAAGAGTAGAGGTCTTGGTCATGGAGTCTAAAGCAAGCCTAGCCATGTGGGTCTGATAATAGCTCTAATGGCCAAGGTGGAAAAAGTATATACTGTCTTCCCCAACCTGTCCATAAATTTACCATCTTTATCAGAAGGGAAACAGGAAGAGAAAGGAAGTTGCCTAGAGGACTTATCAGCTGACACAGCAATGACTGCAGGGGATGCTGGAGGGTTCTTGAAAAGGTACTACTCCTTTGCAGACACTTTATAAAATCTGTCTGGTCTCTTAGAAGCAGGAGGCCATGACTCTAGGCTCTGAGAGGCAGCAGGAAAAGCATCCTGAAATGCTGAAAGCAAAAGTGGGGCTGTAGATGGTGAGTGCTGCTCCATCTGCAAGAGTTCAAAGTATCTCTTTTTAGTCTCAAAAACATCCAAGAGCTCTCACTTGAAATGTTGCCTAAGCAGCGAAATGGTATCCTCAATGGAGAAATCTTCTCCAGGGGAGTCAGGAGTGAGGGACTCTTCTTCTGGAGTTACAAAATACTTAGGGGAATCAATCTGAGAGCAGTAAGTTAAGGACTCATCTGAGGAGGAATACTCTTCCTCAAATAGTACCTGTGAAACAACTGGTAGGCATGACTGGGGAACCTGAAAGGCTTTGAACAGAGTCTGGGAAAAGGTCTCCCAGGGTGGAGTAGGGTCTTTTGTGCTGTTTCTCCTTCTGTTTTCTTTTTAAAGAGGTAGAAGGAGCAAGTAGTAGGCCTGGGTGCCGACGTTATGGTGGATGGCAAGTCAGTAGTCAGTCCCTCCAAAGTCACGGTTCACCCTTACCATCAGACTGTGATGGTTGAAAAACCTCAGTGGACGTAGTCTGGGTATCCGCTGAACTGGCTTCCATTTTGGTTCCCGGTTGCAGCAAAATACCCAAAGTCCGGAGTGATCCTGGGCTAACTCTCACTAAGAGAATCTCACCGGACAACTGATGCGCAGCTTGGGCATCTGGCCTAACTTTCTTGGCCTTCTACCTAGGCAGCTCCATGAATGTGCCCACTCCACCTTCCATTCTGGACGCCAAACATCAGAGATGCTGATTCTCTAAATAAAGATTTAAGCCCGCCAGATGGGTTCTAAGCATTTTGGGAACAAAAGATTGGCAAATGTCACAGGACTTGTAATTATGACCTGCCCCCTAGACAAAATAAGCACTGCTTGTGTGTGTCCGTATCTGGAATTTGTCTTCCACAAGCACACTTTCCCTTTCTAGATAACACGTACATCTGAAAAAGGCAAAGAAACAAAAATATCTCAGTGAAAACGATAGTCAAAAATGGGTGGCCGAAGTCAAACAAACGCCAGATTTCTGAGACTAGTAATCAGACATCTGAAGCACACCGCGACAGAAAAGTTCTGAGTTTGGTACATGCAGACGTCACAGATATAGGCTATGTCAGTTTATGGCCCCTGCATGCTACTTCACACGTATCCCCATTTCTAAAACTTTGGTATACTGACCGGATGTCTGGTGCTGCAGGCAGCAACTCCCTAAGGTTATGAATACTGCAACATGAGAAAAGAAGGACATCTTATGTAACTGTACTATGTTCAACAAACACACTGCTTTACTGACATTGAGGTAGATTCCCAAAGTTTACACAACCTGGGAGAAGGAAGGATAAGGGTCCAGGAGACCCTGGGAATGGACCTAGTAAAACCTGCTCTGGATCACAAAAAAGCATCCAGTTTGTAGCGCTTCATAAATGTCTGGACAGAGTACTATGTTATTGCCTTGGAATGCTTCCACCCATTTCCAAAATGCTACATAAGAGGTTGAAAAACCTCAGTGGACGTAGTCTGGGTATCCGCTGAACTGGCTTCCATTTCGGTTCCCGGTTGCAGCAAAATACTCTCAGTCTTCCTAAAGGACTTTGTTCTGTCAAGGTAGTACTTGAGCTGCCAGTGCACATTCAAGGTATTAAGAATCCTCTCTCCCCGATTCTTAGATTCTGGAAAGAACACAGGGAGATTAATGGACTGATTAAGAATAAATTCTGAAACCAAATTCAGCATGAAAGAAGAATTAGTGTGCAACACAACACTTTCATTGTGGAAAACAAGATAAAGGTGCCCAACCATTATAGCTTGCAGGTCAGAAACTCTCCTTGCAGGTGTCAGAGCAATAAAAAAAACACTGTTCAATGTAAAGAACTTAAGGTCAGAGGCAGCTGTTGGTTCAAAAGTTGACAGTACATTTTTCTAGAACACAGCAGAGATCCCACAAAGGAGGAATTTGCTTGTGAAGGGGCCTCATGCAACACTCCCTTCGTACACTGTTTTACCAAATAAAGAAGATGGGTATCCACAGGCAGACAATCAGAGATATCAACTAAGTGCAGCTTAACGGATGCATATGATAAGCCTTCCTGAAGTAGCTCACACAAACATTTCAAGACCAGACAGATATTAACCTCAATGCACCACTTAGAAATGCTCATCCATTTATAAACATAGGATTTTCTAGTAGCAGATCTTCTGGCCTCCTTTAACACCTGCTGTACATCCTCATGAAAGGGGTACCTAAATTGGAGTCAATATTGAATCATCCAGGCTATTAATTAAATTTTCTCTAAACTGGGACAAACCAGTCGCCGCTTAGACTGTGTAAGCAAGTTCAAAGTGTGAGGGAATTTGTGGTAATTGCCTTTGGCCAATACCATTAGAAGAGAGAACCAAGACTGTCTGGACCAATAGAGTGTCATCATAATGATCTTTGTCAATTCTGTATAATCTTTGAGAAGTACCTTCTGAATCAGAGAAAAGGGTGGAAATGCATAAAGGAAGATTTGTCCAAGGGAACAAAAATGCTTTTGTCCTCCAAGCATGGCTGCAATGATGTCTGAAACAGAATTCCTCCAGCTCTCTGTTTTGAAAGGAGGCGAACAGCTCTATTTGAGGCATTCCCCAGATTTGGAGTAGATCCTGAAACACCACTGTATTCAGCTTCCAGTCATGTGGGTCTGCCCAAGATCTCCTTAGTTTGCCACAATATTCTGCTCTAATGGGATGTAAGAAGCTGAACAGTCAGAAAATACTGAGAAGCCAGCTCCCAAAGGTATCACTACAAACCAGCACACAGGGTAAGATCTCATACCACATAACTGTGGTGTTATCTGTAATCACCTGGAATCCACAAATGAGGGAAAACTTTCAAGGCATGAATCATCACTAACATCTCCTTGATAGTGATGCACTTCCATGTGCCCTTGGGACTTCAAGCAGCCTGCAGTTTCTTCCCCATTGACACAGCTCTCCAGACAAAGTTGGACAAATCTAAACAGACTGTACCAGAACAGGAGGGGAGAACAGAAGCCTTCGACTGACCCAACTGTTCTATCCCCCACTGTAACTTTCACCTGATAAAAGGAAGCACCGGCAACTTGATTTCCAGGGAACGAAGCTGCAGAGTCCAACAATATCAAACATACAATTACATTTTTCTCATGTGATGATAAGCTAGTGGCATCATGAGAATCATGGAACCATCAGTCCAAGAATTTTTTGGAATTCTCAAGCTGGGTCAACATTCCTCTTGGGGATTTCCAGAAACACCATTTGGTAAAAAAAGATCTTGTCATCAAGCAAAAATGCCATTCTTACACTGAAGTCGATAAGACACCCTAGAGAGATGAGTCTTTGTGAGGGAAATCAGGCACGACTTCCAGAGGTTTAACTTTAACCCAGAAGCCTTCTCTAACAATTCCAGACATTTGGACACAGACTCTGCCCAGATCAGCAAATTGTCCAAGTAAGGAAAATGTGGTTATCCAAAGTTTCATAATGGCCACTTCCAAGGCAAGACATTTTGTAAATACTTGAGTAGCAGTGGATAGCCGAAAGGGCAATACAGAAAACTGAAAGTGTGATCTAGAGGCAAATCTTAGAAATCTCCAGAAACAATGAGCAATGGGAATATGATTATACGCATCCTTTAAGTCCAACGTCACTATGAAGTAATGGTCTGGAAGAAGAGGAAGCACTGTGTACAGCGTGAGCATTTTGAACTTGGGAATCTGGATGAAGGTATTCAGAAAGGACAGGTCCAGTAATGATCTCCATGCATTTTCTTTTTTGAGAACCAGGAAAATTCAGGAATAAAAATCCATCACTCTCTTGCAAGGAGGTACTGGGTCTAGGAACTTAGAGTTCAGCACAGAATAGCAGGGAAGAACAAAGACTGGTCTGGTGAATGAAGATGATCTCCCCTGAATGGAAGAGGATGGTCTTTCCACTGCCATTGGTAACCCATGGCCACAATGTAATGTTCAAGACACATTTATCAGAAACCACTGATGGCCATGCAACCCTATTGAAAGGCAACTTGAGATATATCACCTGGAAGGAGACTTGAAACAGACAAGATTCTTTGTCTCTGCATAGTCTTAAGTTGGGAGTGGGTGACTCTTTTATGGAAAAAGGAAAGTGCAGTTGTGTAAAATCTCACCATAACAGCAGATGTCCTTCTCTTCACTGTTGCAGTATTCTTCACCTAAGGGATCACCTGTCAAGGATAGCCCAACAGCCAGCCAGTAAACAAAAGCCTTCAGCTGTTATAAGCTCTATACATCACACTTATGCTCTCCACACATGACGTAGGGCATTAAGGTGACATATAGAAGCAGATACTCAGAACTGAAAAGTCCCAGGGGGAAAATAATACCTTCAGGTACAAATAAGGGCACATACATCCAGAAGGAAAAAGAAAGAAGATAGAAAGAAGAAGGGCCCCTTGGCCAGGGGGGCAACGAGAACACAGGGCAAGATTCAGGACAAAGTGGGAAGGAGGGAGAGACCAAATACTACAACAGTGAAAAGGGCATCTACTATTATGGTAAAATTTTACACAACTATGTTCTTCAATATCACCATTGCAGTACTCTTCATCTAGGGGAGAGTACAAGAGCTCAAGAGGATACCTGGGAGGAGGAAGGCAGAAAAGAATCTTTGACAAACCCATGGAGGATAGCCCTGGAAAAACTGCCCTGGCGACCAACTTGCAATGTTTAGTGGAACTATGAACAGATGGCAAAAGTAGCAGCTTCAAGGACAAAATTGGTATGCATACCCTTCAAAAAAACATCAGAGGAGGCAACTGCCCTAGTATAATGTGCCTTTACAGATGTGACATTTGCCATGAAAAGAATAGCAAAAGGAAATGGCCTTAGAAATCCAGGAGCCGATGGTTTTCTTAGAAACAGCCAAACCCAAAGTCCTGGGATGAAAAGAAAAAGCTGCTTAGATGTGCAAAAAAAAAAAAAAAAAAAAAAAAAAAACCTTTCATTTATATAAATATCTGAGCTGCCTATGCAAATCCAAGGGTGTGGGGAACCTTGTCACTGGCAGACTGCAGAGAAGTTAAAAAAAAGAAGGAAAATGAATACACTGATTAAGGAACAACTCAATGACCACCTAGGGCATAAAAGTAGTAGTCATACAAACAGACGTCCTGTCTCTATGAAAAACTAAAAAGAGGACTGGCCATGGGAGCCTAAAATTCAGACACTATCTTGGCTGAAGTAAGAGCCAAAAACAGAACAGTGCTCCAAGTACAATGTTGCAAGAAGGCGAAGGAGGCAGGATCAAAAGGAGCCTGGGTCAATTTGTCAAGTACAAAACTGAGGTCCCAAAAAGGCGGAATACACTTCCTGGCAGGCCTGATAAGAAGGACACCTTTAAGGAATTGCTTCACCTCAAACCTGGAGCCAGAGGAGGATTTAAGAACAGACAGGCAGAAATTGCTGACAGGTGAGCTTTCACTGAAGAATAAGCTAAACCAGCATGGAGAAGAATACACAAATAAGACAAAGTACAGTTGTGTAAAATCTTATAATGGTAGATGTTTTTGCCTTCACTGCTGCAGTATTCTTAATGATATGGGATTCCCTGCCACAAAAGCCCAACGTCTGGCCAGTCTTCCAAAGACTTCTGAATTTAAAAGGTATACCGAATGTCACCATACACTCCCTGCATAACATAGGGCATAAAGGTGACATTCAGGCTTACCAAAAACAGAACTGATTGCCCCAGAATGAAAACCAGTCCCAGGAACCCAAGAGGTTAGCTGTACATAAAGAAAGGTAAAGAACTAGGGGGATGGAGGGGAGGGAGTGTATACTGCAGCAGTGAAGGCAAGGACATCTACCGTTATGGTAAGATTTTACACAACTATACTATGTCCTTGTATACACTGCTGCAGTATTCTTAATGATGCAGAAGAGCCAAAGCTCAAGAAGAAAGGCAGAAGAGTCCCTTAAAAAACATGAAGAACTGAACTAGCAAAACCAACCCTGGCTCTAGAGATGCCATCCAACTTGTAGTGCTTGGTAAAGGTATGCACAGAATTCCAGGTAGTCAAGAATAGAATTAGTATCTAAGCCTTTGAAAAAATCACCAGAAGAAGCCACAGTTCCAGTAGAATGAGCCCTAATTGAAATGAAAAAGGAATGCTCTAGCCATGAAAAGTGCAACAAAAGGAAATAGCCTTAGAAATCGAAGAAGAAATAGTTTGCTTGGGTACAGCAAGCCTCAACGATCTAGGATTAAAAGAAACAAATAACGGATCAGACTTACTGATAGCCTTGGTCATATCCAAATAAAGTCTAAGTTGCCTGTGCATGTCCAAAGTATGCAGCACCCTCTCACTGTCAGTTTGGGGAGGGGGGAAGTAGGCATTTTAATAGACTGAGTAACTGATAGCTCACTAACCACCTTCGGCATAAAAGAGTTAGTGCACAAGGACACACTCTCCTCATGGAAAATCAGAAAAGGAGGACAAGCCACAAGGGCCTGCAACTCAAAACATCTGTATGGCAGAAGTAATAACCAACAAAATAAACATTCTTCCAGGAACAATGTTGCAAGGAAGCAGAAGCAGGAGGCACAAAAGGAACCTGAATCAACTTCTCCAAAACAAAATTAAGATCCCAGGGAGGAGGAACAGGCTTCCTGGGAGGTCTAATATTAAGGACACCTTTAAGACATTGTTTCACCTCAAATCTAGCAGTTAAAGGAGGAGAAAAAGGCAGACAAGCAGAGAGAGCTGATAAGTGGGTCTTAATAGAAGAATAGTCAAACCAGCATTGAGCAACTCACACAAATCAGAGAGAACCAAAGAAGAATCCACAGTAAGTGGTTCCAGATTAGAAGACAGAGACGCCAAAAAAGAAAACCTTTTCCATTTGGATAAGAATAATTTCATACTCGTAGGTTTCCTGGCCTCCTGCAGGACTTGCAGCATGTCCTCAGGAAAAAAAAGGTGTCTATGAGGAATCAAAATCCTATCACCCACAGTGGCAGGTGAAGTATGGACAGGTGGGGATGGATAAGCAATTCCTTGTCTTCTGCGTTTAGATACACTCTGTGAATTAACTTGTCATGATTGTCCCTGGCTAGATGCAGAAGAAGAGGGAACCAGTTCTGTCACATCCAAAAGGGAGTCACCAACAAGATTTTGGGAGCATCCTGTTGGATTTTGAACAGAACTTTCAGAATGAGAGGAAGGGGGGGGGGGAATGCATAAAGAAACATCCCCTTCCAAGAGAATGAGGAGGAGTCCAACTACCACACCAGAGCACATGGTACTCTGGTACAAAACAGAGGAAGTTGCCTGTTCAGAGGGGAGGCAGAAAGAGCCACCTGAGGGGAGTACCCCACTGGTGGATAATTATAAGAAACACATCCCTGTGAAGCATTCACTCATGGGACTAAGCACCTGCTCAGAGTGTCTGACCAGAAGGGATATAAACTGCCTGAAAAGTCACTTGACACGACAGCAAGAACCCATACCAGATGTACTAAACAGCAAAGATAAGATCTCGTTACACCCTGCTTGTTGATACACCACATCACTGTGGTATTATCTGTGAATACCTTGAGAGGCCCTGAAGAAGAGAGACTGGAAGGCCTGAAGAGCCAGCAGAAGGCCCCTCATCTCTTTGACATTGATGTGCTCCTTCTAATGAGGCAATCACACCCCCTGTACCTTTAGGGAGTCAAACATCACCCCTACATGTCTGAGGTATCTGTGAACAATTCCTGAGAGGGAAGAGGGGGGGATGAAAAGGGATCCCTGGATTCAGAGACAACTGCTGAATCCACCAGAGAAGTTCCTGTCTGAAGCAAGGAAGAGGAACTACAAATTCTAGAGGATGAGCATGTTGAAGCCACACTGACTTCAGAAACCACTGAAACTTTCTCATGAAGTTTGGCTACAGGGAGTATTGGAATGTGGATGCCATGAAACCCAGAACTCTCAGAAACTCCCTGGTGGTAATGGAAGCCAGAGGAAGAAGACTATGAAAGAAAGAAAAAAGTTATGTACTAACCATAACGTTCCATCCGAGTTGTTGCTTTTCATTTGTCTTCAACCTGTGGGAATATGGATCCAGTACAGATCTCATTCCACCGCATTTTCCAGCATCAGATCCGAGCTCCAAGCTCCTCTCCAACTCATAATGCCACTGTCTCCCTCCTCCCCTCAGATCGAATTTGCTGCCGATAGTAGCACCACAACCTAACCAAGAGCCTAACACCTTGGCATTACTACTTTAAAAGCACTATAGGAAAGACAAGGATTTGCAAGAGTAAGGGCTATGTATCTTCCACCTGGTGCACCTCACAGCCCACAAAAGACAGGGGGAAGGAGGAAGGGATGGTTGAAGACAAATGAAAAGCAACAACTCAGATGGAAGATTATGGTGAGTACATAACTTCTTTACCTGAAGTTATTTTCATTTGATCTTCAACCTGTGGGACAGAGTCCCCAGCTACCAAAAGACACTGGGAGGTCCTCATGGAAGGCTATTCAAAAGCATGGCGAAGCCAAAGGATGCCCTGCCTCTGTACAGGAGATCCAACTTATAGTGCAAAATAAACGTGCATGAAGGTGCCCAAGCTGCCTCAGACGAATGTCATCCAAGGAAACCCTAGACCAGAAGACCACTGAAGAAGCCATAGAGCTGGTAGAATGTGCCTTATTCTGACCTGGTGGAGATGATCCTTAGGCTGTATATGCCCAAGCTATGCACTGAGAGATCCATCAAGCAATAGTCACCTTGGACACAGATTTCTCTAACAAAGGCTTAGAAAAGGAAACACAAGGTTGATCAGACTTTCAAAAGGACTTTGTTCTATGCAAATAAAAATGTAATTACCTATGAACGTCAAGAAATGCAATTTATACTCTCCCTTACTCTGGAAATTAGGGAAGAAAAAAGGGAGATTGATAACCTGATTAATGTTAGATTCTGAAGCCTCTTTTGGGAGAAAGGAAGGGTTTGTGCATAAGGACACCATATATTTATGGAACACATATAAGGAGGCTTAACAGATAAGGCCTGAATCTCCCACACTCTTTTAGCTGAGGTAATAGCAACCAGAAAGGCTGCCTTCCAAGACATAAATTCCAAATCCACTGTAGCTGCAGGCTCAAAAGGGGAAGAAACCAAGGCTTGTAGAACTAGAGTAAGATCTCAAGGTGGCGCAGGGTCCTTGACTGGAGGCTGAAGTAAAAAGGTACCTTTGAAAAAGGCTTTACAAAGTTTTGAAGAAGCTAGGGGAAGCCAAACTGTTTCCTATATGAAAACAGGAGATAGCTGCCAGCTGAACCTTAACCGTAGAAAAGCTGGCACCCTGATGAAAAATATCTGTCTAAAACTCCAGGATGGTGGCAACTGGAGCAGCGAAGGGATCTAAATCATGTTGAGATGCCCATATCGAAAATGTTTTCACTCACTGGAGTAAACTTTTCTAGTGGACAATTTGTAAGCTGCTACCAAAATCTTCTTAACCAGAGGAGACAGCCCGGGAGTCCTAGCTATCACTGGAACTAGAGCAGCCAAGCTATAAGCTTCAGAATGACTAGATCTGGGTGAAGGATCCCTGAGGGATGCGAGATCAGATCCAGAACTGGATCTAATGTCCAAGGAGGGCAAACTACATGAGACAACAGAGAGGGGAACCATACTTGGTAAGGCCAGAAGGGGGCAATGAGGATCACTAAGCTCCCCAGCCGTCGGCTTTCTGAATGAATTTTTGGATCAGGGGAAGTGGAGGATAAGCATACAGAAGACCAGAGGGCCAAGCATGAACCAGAGCATCTCTGATCATCTCCCCCAGAGGGGGGTTCAGAGCGGAATACTTGCTGCACTTCGCATTGGAAGGAGAGGCAAAGAGATTACAGCAAGGCCAACCCCACTTTAGGAAAATCTGTTCCACCAAAGAAGGATTCATATACCACTTGTTAGGGCATCAGAATAGTTCTGCTGAGCCTGTCTGCCAGAATGTTGGACATCCCCGTAATGTGCATTGCCACCAGAAAACTGGCGGATATTGCCCACTCCCACAATCTCATGGCTTTGCGACAAAGGGGATAAGACCTGGTACCTGCTGTTTGTTGATGTACCACACTACAGGCATGTCTGTCTGGATAGCAATCATCCCTAGGGGAACATGGGCATGAAGAGCTTGCAACGCCAGCAGCACCGCCCTCATCTCCAAGACACTGAGATGCAGTTTGGTCACCAGGGAAGACCACGTGGGACTTCCTTCCCATGCAAAGCACCCCCCCACCTGAGCAGGGAGGTGTCCGTGGTCACTGTGGTCATTGGGGCGGGAAGGATAAAAGGACGATCCAGAAGACCCGGGGATTGAAGCCACCAGAGAAGTGAATCCCTGCAGGCTTGAGACAAACGAAATTCACCCCAGGGATCACATCAGTCGCCCTGCTAGACAGGGGTCCAGGAAAGTAAATAATGTGGGAAGAAATAGCCAGGGAATTGTTATGGCTAGGCTTGTATAGGCCCTAGGGCTGATAGCCTAGTACCAACCTATGAACTGGATGGGATAACGGTAGATCTAGAAAAGACCACTGGACCACTAGGGTCCATTGGAGAACCCTCATATGCAGGTGAGCCATGGGGATGAGCGTGATTGTGGCCACCATGGACCCCAGTGGCCACAGAACTGATTCAGTAGGGGGGATGTTGGGTCTGAACATTGGACAACACATAGTGTCTGAGGAATTGAAGTTTGTCTGGAGTCAGAAAAACCTTGCTCTGGATGGTGTCTGACTGAGCTCCGATAAAATCTAGAAGTTGAACTGGATCCAATAGGCACTTGGTCAGATTTATGGGTATGCCCAACTGATGGGTAGTTTGGAGAAGGAGATCCCTGACTTGGTAGAGGCGATGCCTGGAGGGGGTGGAAAGGAGACAGTTGTTCAGGTAGGGTAAGACCCGCAACCCCTGCAGCTGAGCTGCTATCACTGCCATAACTTTGGTGAACACCCTGGGGGCAGTGGTGAGACCAAAGGGTAGCACTCTGAATTGGTAATGATTGGCCCTCAGCCAGAAGTGGAGGAACCTCCAAGAGCACCTGTCCATTTTGATGTAATAGTATGTATCCTGGAGGTCCAGTGAGTATATCCAGTCGTTTTTCTGCAGGAAGGGCAGAATAGATTGGACTGTGACCATCCAGAATTTTGTGCTGGCAACTGACAGGTTTAGGGTTGAAAGATCCAGGATGCGTCTTACATCCCCCCATCTTTTTTGGCACTAAAAAGAACCTGGAATAGATGCCTGATCCAGACTGGTCAGGAGGACAGCCTGGATGACTTGTTTTTCAAGCAGCTTGGAAATTTCCAGTGCTGCCTCCTCCCTTTGCATGGGTGGAATGTCCGGGAGAAGTTTGGGTGGGACTGGCATTTGAATGAAGGGGACTGAGTATCCTCTGGATATGATTTGCAACACCCAATGATTGTCTGTAATTGACTTCCAGGCTGCTGGATGTAGCGAGACACATCCGCCGACTGTCTCCAGAGATGAGCAGTCGAGCAACTCTTCAGGGCTGCTGCGTGGATCTGTCCAGGAAGGAATCCAGAGTCCTTTGGTTCCTCGGCCCCCTCTGCTGCAAGGATCACATTAGAACCAGGGCTACATGTTCTAGTATTAATGTGGTCTATATGTCATCCTGTCAAGAATGTTCCTGCTTTTATATAGGCAAGACAGTGAGGATGTTTAAGGAAAGGATAAGGGAACACTTGTTAGCTATTAGGAATAAAGACTTTAGAAATGCCCTTGTTAAACATACAGCTGAAAACCGTGATACACATACCTTTAAGTTCAGGGCATCAGATGTAGTGGAACAGAGGGCATGGATGGGTGATGTGAATAACACAGTGGAATAGAGAGACTAGATGGATAGTAAGATTGCAAGCTGATTCACATCCAGGGTTAAATGGTTTTGTACCTTTAAAGCCCATGCTGAAGGCTCGTGATTTGTTTAAATAATTGGTGATGCCATTTGATCATGTGCTCTGTGTTTTAGTATTTATTCACTATGTATTTTAGTCTTTGTATTGGTCTGAAGAAGTGCTCATTGGGGCATGAAAACACTAACCTTACATTAAAACTTTCTGGATTTTAAGATTGTCATGGTTGGTTCTGTGGATGTTATCTTCTGAGCAGTACTGAATTTGTTATTTCCACAGACTTTTATCACAGTGGATTACCTTCTCTTTCTTTTTGTTGGTTTTATACTGTTGTTAGTATCCCTGTGGACCATGGCGGAGGGGAAGAATATTGAGCTGGACTATGTACCTAGAATGGAACCAGTAAGTGTACTGTGTATAGACAAGCTAACAACTATTCAGTATAATCCATTGCTGAGTTGCAGTTTGAATGCAGCAGTTACTGAAGATAGACTCGAATTTTGATAGAGAACTATTCAATAATGAACTCAAGCTTTTAGAGAATAATTTGTTTACATTAAAACATCACCAATGTCAGCATTTACATTTTGAAGCATGCCTTCATCACAAAGCAATCCCCAGCGGCCTTCGTGTCCTGAAAATGCCAACTTATGGGGACACCTATATTGATTTATTGAAAGAGTGGCAGCAGCTGAACTTGGATTTGAGCTTTAATTATGTTAGACTACTCATCCAACACTTTATTCCATTGGAAAAAGCTCTCATAACTGATATAAATTAGAGACAGCAGAGACTAGAAGCCTCCATTCCTGTTGAGTTATATACTAAAACTATGAGGGAATTAAGTGATAACATTTTATCCTTTCAAAATCGTCTGCTAGTGATTGAGAAATGCAAGCTTGAAAGGGACTTGCATGACTTTTTACATGGTGATGGTTTTTCATGCCAATGCTCTCTATCCAGCTCGTCTGCCTTGGAAACAGGTTCAAACAGAGAGCCTAATGTGGCGGAGGATGCAGGAGAGTTGCGATTAGCTGTTTCAGCTGACAATCTGCCTTCCTCTCTTGTCCATCGGTCCTAACCCATTGACTGAGATGCCGGAAACTTCTGCAATGTCAGGGAAGAGCCATGCAAAGTCTTTGTCTTCAATGGAGGCTCAGCGAACAGTGGTGAAGCCCAATATTGCAGCTGCAGGAGTTGTGAGGTCAGAATTTCTGTCACTGCCATTACCTATAAAGAATATGAACTCTCCCGCTCAGAAGCGTTCACAGAGTTGAGGAAGGAAATGTCCACTGCCACAGTCAGAAGTAGAAGTGAACCAGTCTCGGACATTGAAGAGGATGTGGCAACAGAACAATTAGTATATAACTTGTCTCAAAGGGTGCTATCTGAAGCTGAATGTATGCTATTATGAAAAAAGGTTTATCCTTTATACCTGCATCCCAAATGTTGTTGACTGATATTACTGATATAAAACTGTTGGCAAGAAATGTGATGTTAAAAACTATATTTGAAGCTAGCAATAGTTATGATGTGTACAAGAAACCAAGTACCTTCGTTCCTGTTTTAGATCCTATGTTAGACACATTTAGTAAGATGTGTGAGAAAGATGTTAGGGAATATTTTTTGAAAGGAAATGCACATAAAAAGTTTTATACCTTGGACGAGTGAGTGGCAAGCTTTGTTTGATTTACAAATGGATGAGACGGTTGTTTTTTGCCCAGATGACAAGAAAGGGTCCTTAGTCATTTTAGACAAAGATTTTTACCTCATGCAAATGAGAACTGTTGAATGATGAAAATGTATATGCAATTATAGGATCAGTAAAAGTGCATGAGATTGTGAATGAGATTCATAGAGTCTTGAGAGTATTTAGCTGCACATATGATTACTATAGATCTTTTCAATTATTTTAAGGTGTCACTACCAGTTATACCTGCATTAAATGGTTTGCCGAAATTGAACAAGTACAAGATTAGACCACTGATGCACCCAACTGTTTCGGGCAAAGGGTGGGTGACAGAGTCTATGTCGATTTATGTTGAGGGGGCTAGTGAATATCTTACGTGATACAAAACAATTTTTAAAAGATTTATTTGTTTGTGTGGATAATAATCAGGATGTTGAAAGGATATTCTTTATAACCCTGGATGTGCAATCACTTTTTACTTGTAGCCAGAATGAAGAGGGTCTTAGTTTATTGTGTGGATACTTGAAGGAAGTTAGCAAATCTTATCAGCTTGATATTAGAATATAATCTATTTTTGTTCAATGGGACGTACTATTGGCAGAAGCATGGGGTGTCGATGGGCACCCCTTGCGCCAATAGTTATGCAAACCTGGTTATGTCACAATGGGAATGGACTTACGTCTTAAATAATGATAGGTTTTCGAAATATATTTTATTCTTTAAGAGGTTTGTAGATGACCTGTTTCTTTTATGGCAGGGACCTGAGGAATTGATTTCAGATTTTGTGGAATAGCTCTACACAACTACATTTTTAAAGTTTACTTATAAGTATTATAGGTTCATAGTAGGCTATCTGCCCTAGGGCATTTATAAGCCTAGCCAGAGTGTGTTTGGCTTTCGCCACTCATTTTAAATTAATTTTGCTATGCCCTTTTTCGAGGTTAGTATACTGTGCCTCTGTTTAACAGTGACACAGAAGTGATACCCGGGGTAAACCTATGATCTCCCATCCACTCATCAAGATTCCTCTTGAAGAGAGTCAATGAGGGACTCTGCCTAACCTGGACTGGGATTTTATTCCAGAGTGAAGGGAGCCTCTGGGTTATGAATCTGTCCCTCCAGCATGTCCTATTTATTTCAGTGCTGAGGTTCAAGTCTCTCGAGCGCGTAGCTCGATGGGATTTGGATTTTCTGAGGTGCAGCATGTCCATTAATTCCAGGTTGGGTGGCTTTATACGTCAGGCACAGATCGCCTCTGAGCAGGCGGTATGCCACTGAGTAGAGCTGGAGTTTCTTTAACCGGGCAGCATATGGCATCTGTTTGAGCCCTTTGATCCTCTTGGTGAGGTACTCTTGGGGTCTTTCCAGTTGCTGCAGGTGTCTGGTAAGGTACATCCCAAAAGGGGCATTGTACTCAATTATGGGCCTGATGAGGGATGAGTAAAGAGGCACGATGACCTCCCCTGATCTAGATGTGAATCCCTTCATGATTAGGTGAGCTATATAAAATGTTTTTCTAACCACTTTGGTCACGTGGTTGTCAAATGAGAGATTGCTATCAACTTGGGTCCCCAGGTCCCTAATTACTTCTTCTGTACTTAATGGATTACCACCTATGTGGCAATTTGTGGGCACTTTGTTTTTGCCAAAGGGGATGACTATACACTTTTTGGCGTTTAGCTTGAGGCCATGGCTCTGGCACCAGTTGTCTGTTTCTATGAGGCCCTTTTGGAGGATGCTTGTGTTGGCTGGAGAGTCGATTATGGCACCCAGTTTGCAGTCATCTGCGAACTTGGTCAGCCACAGTCCTTCCGTGTTGGCCTGTACCTCCGAGAAATATATACCGAACAAGAGAGGTCCCAGGACTGAGCCTTGTGGGACGCCGCTTGTAACTGGTTTGGAGTCTGACATGGCTCCAGCAATTCTAACCATGTGGATTCTGTCCTTGAGCCAGTTTGCAACCCATCTAGTGACATAGGGTTTATATTTAAGCTGGTGAGCTTATCTATAATGCCCGAGTGGGGTATTGTATCAAAGGCTTTTGCAAGGTCCAGGTAGGCTGTGTGGACCACCTTCCTATCAGCTACCAATATGGACTTTTTAGATGTGGAGGTGTTTAAGCAAGAGAATAAAGTAAGTACCAGGCTATACAGTAAGCCATGTTGGGTTAATACAACACTGAGAACGGATAGCATGCATCCAACTAAGGTCTTCAAGAATGTATTGAAAGGTCAAGGAATGAGAATTTCCAGACTGAATAGTATGTAAAGTAGTTTTGAAACCAGTCTTACTACCCTGTGACAAGAGTTCAGGAATAGAGGCTATAGAGAAGGTGAAGTTACGAATGTGGTTAGAGAAGTATATCTGCTAGACCCTATTTTTCTGACGGTGAGAGGTTACAGGGCGGTATCCAGTCTGGCAGTACTATACGAACTAATGAAGTTAGTTTTGTGATGCATTTTATTAATGATGCAGAGATTTTTTGTGACACAATAAAGAAGAATTGGGTTAATTTTGCAATCGAACAATAATATAGGTAATATAGTGGGATCACATCCTCAGTTTGTGTTTAAAAATAAGTGTTCTCTAAAATGACTCTTGTGTTATGATAACAGAGCAAGAAAGAACCAGCAGACAGTAAAGGGCAATGTATCCTGTGGGGAGTGCAACTATTGTTATTATATAGACAGTGACAATATTTTTATACACCCGGTCACGAAAGAACAACATAGGTTTAGCACCATGGCTATATGTTCTAGTATTAATGTGGTCTATATGTCATCCTGTCAAGAATGTTCCTGCTTTTATATAGCATGATGGAGAGGATGTTTAAGAAATGGATAAGGGAACACTTGTTAGCTATTAGGAATAAAGACTTTAGAAATGCCCTTGCTAAACATACAGCTGAAAAAGGTGATACACATACCTTTAAGTTCAGGGCATTAGATGTAGTGGAACAGAGGGCACGGATGGGTGATGTGAATAACATAGTGGAACAGAGAGAGACTAGACAGATAGTAAGATTGCAAGCTGATACACATCCAGGGTTAAATGGTTTTGTACCTTTAAAGCCCATCCTGAAGGCTTGTGATTTGTTTAAATAATTGATGTAATTTGATCATGTCCTGTTTGTTTTAGTATTTATTCAATATGTATTTTAAAGTCTTTGTATTGGTCTTAAGAAGTGCTCATTGGGGCATGAAAGTGCTAAAAGTTTTCTGGATTTTAAGATTCTAGTGGTTGGTTCTGTGGATTTTATATTCTGTGCAGTATTGAATTTATTTCCACAGACTTTTATCACAGTGGATTACCTTCTCTTTTTGTTACCTTTAGAAAAGTGTTTGGATGAGAGAGGTCTAGAATAGGTCTCCAAGTGCCCTCTTTTCTGGGCACTAGAAACAGTTGGGAGTAGAACCATTTCCCTCTTTGGGACACAGGCACCTCTTGAATAGTACCCTGAGACAAGAGATCTTGAAGAACCTCTTGTAAAAAAAAAAAAAAAAAAAAGGGAAGATGTTCTTGAGGAGGCTGAGAAATGCCTATATAAGGAGGATGGGAGTTCCACACCATGAAGTACCCTTGACGAATGACTGACAGAACCTAAGAATCCTGAGTGATCTGAAGCCAAACCAGAAAAGAAAGAGAAAGGCAAAGAGGAATGTGGCTGGAAGGGGATGGATAGTCACTCAGTACCTGGTTTGTCTAGAAAGGAATGCTTCAGAGTCTCTGAAAATTAAGTAGCCTTAGCAGGAGGAGTCCATTTGCCACTCTTCTTACCATTAATAGAAGGACGGGACTGCCTACAAACAAAGGCAGGCTTAATGGGGTAGTTTCTCTGAAATTTAGGCACAGGAGAAACAAACACGTTTTAGTTCCTGTAAGGCCTTACCCTTATCCTAAAGGTACTTAAACAAACCAGCAACAGCTTCCAAAGGTTTAGAATCCAGAGGAGCATCCATCAACTTAGCTTTAATATCATCAGGTAGAGGTTGAAGCCTAAGCCAAGAATACCTCCTTATAACCGAACCACAAACAGCAGCCCTAGAAAAGGCATCCGCAGCATCATAACTTTTAGTTATGTACTCACCATAACTTCAGATGTTTGGGATCCATCTCGCCTACATTCTGTACTGATGGGCTCGGAGCCGATCCCTCGGCTCCGACTCGGCACGCTTATGCTATAGAGTGAGGCCTCTTATTGGCTGAGCTATCTTTATCCCAGGATGCACCACCACTAATCCCCCAGATCTTGTTTGTCCGCATACATGCACACATGCACAACTTGATTATATAACATTGTTAGATGTTTCAAGATGAAACAACAGGATTCGGACCTTCTGATATCCTCTGATCTCCAAGGAAGGGGGAAGGAGGGGTGGGTTATTAGGAATGTAGGCGAGATGGATCCCAAACATCTGAAGTTATGGTGAGTACATAAGATGTTATGTGATCCTATCTCGCCTACATTCTGTACTGATGGGACAGCGTCCCTAGCACCTAAATCCCGGGTGGCTCATTGGAAAACACTCCTGAGCACTGTGGAACCAAATGAAGCTCGTCCTCTAGATGCCACATCTAATTTGTAGTGGGAAATGAAGGTGTGCGGGGAAGACCATGTAGCCACAGCACAAATGTCACTAATAGCAAGCTTAGAATGAAATGCTATCGAAGTAGCCATAGCCCTTGTAGAATGAGCCTGGACAGAGGTGGAAAGCTCTTTGTTAGAATAAAAATAAGCTTGAGAAATACAGTCCCTGATCCATTTGGCAATAGTGACCTTTGTGACAGCTTTGCCCAATTTGTTATCTGCAAAGGATACAAACAACTGATCTGTTTTCCTTGTTTGTTTGGTCCTGTCTAAATAAAAACGTAACTGTCTGTGTACATCTAGTGTGTGGAATATGAACTCCGCCTTGTTAAGAGTATTTTGGGAAAAAAACTGGAAGCTCTAACGATTGTTGTAAGCAGAAAGTAGAACAAACCTTAGGGACAAAGGAAGGATTTGGTCTGAGGGATACTCTGTCCTTGTGAAAAACCAAGTATGGGAGTTTTACTGACAAAGCTTGAAGCTCTGAAACTCTTCTGGCAGAAGTAATCGCCACCAGAAAAGCTGTCTTCCATGATAGAAACTTTAGATCACATGTAGCTGCCGGTTCAAAGGGGAAAGAAGTCAAGGCGCGTAACACTATATCGAGATCCCATGGAGGTGCAGGATGAGAAATCGGAGGTCTCAATAGAGCAGCACCTTTTAAGAAGGTCTTGCACAATCTGTTGCTCATTAAAGGTGGGTCTATGGATTCGTGAAAATTAGAAATTGCTGCCAATTGTACCTTGATGGTAGAAACTGAAGAGCCTTGATTGAAGAGAGAAGTCAGAAATTTTAGTACTTCTGCCACGGGAATAGAAATGGGGTCCAGGCCCCGGAGTTGAGCCCAAATAGCAAATCTTTTCCATTTGCTAGAATACAGTTTCTTTGTAGCAGACTTATGGGCCGAAGATAATATGTGTACAACATCTGGATCCAATGTATGACTCCCGACTATCGTCGGAAGAGGAGGAGCCAAGCCGTCAATTTTAAGGTGTGTAGGGACTGGTGGAATAGTCCCGACTGATGAATCAGTAGGTCTGGTATCTGATCCAGAAACCATGGACCTTCCAGGGCATGTTTACGAAGATAGGGGAATCACACTTGACGGGGCCAGTAAGGAGCAATTAAGATCATTTTGCTCCCCAAGAGAGATGCCTTTTGAATCACTCTGGGAAGGAGAGGAACTGGAGGGAAGGCATAAAGCAAGCCGGTGGGCCAAGGATGGACTAATGCGTCCATGGGGCTCTTCCCCGGAGCCGGGGTTAGGGAGAAGAACTCTTCGCACTTCGCATTCAGAGGAGTCGCGAAGAGATCGCAACACGGAACTCCCCATTCGCTGAAAATCTGACTTGCAACTGTCATATTCAGAGACCATTCGTGAGGAGAGAGGATGGTCCTGCTCAATCTGTCGGCTATCACATTGGACTTGCCTGGTATGTGAGTAGCCACTAGGAAGCGTTTGGTGGAGACTGCCCATTCCCAAACTCTCATGGCTTCTCTGCAAAGAGGATAGGATCTGGTCCCTCCCTGTTTGTTCAGATACCAAACAACTGACATGTTGTCTGAGTGAACGGCAATTACGCCTTGAGGGAGATAATCGTGAAGGGCTTGAAGGGACAGAAGTACTGCCCTCATTTCCAAGATGTTGATATGAAGCAAAGTCTCTTCCGGATGCCATTTGCCTTGGACTGACCTGCCCAGGGAATGCCCCCCCCACCCCGTCTGTGAGGCGTCCGTGGTCAAAGTGGCCGGAGGAGGTAGAACAAAGGGTCGTCCCTGATCCAAGTTGGAGGGCACTAGCCACCAGCGAAGGTCCCGTCTGCAAGATTCCGTGATCCATACAAGGTGATTGAGGGGGAGTTCCTGAAAGGACCACTGAGCTGAGAGAAGCCACTGGAGAATTCTCATGTGCAACCTTGCCAAGGGGACTAGAAGAACCGTGGCGGACATGGATCCCAATAGCTGCAGGACCATTCTGGCTGGGGCTTTGGATCTTGGAAGTAAGGCTCGAACTTGAGCTTGTATGGTTTGTATTCTGTCTGTAGGTAGGTAGACCCGCATTTGGTTTGAGTCTATCTCTACACCTATGAATCTTATTCGTTGAGATGGCAGCAACACAGACTTTGGCCAATTGAAGGTGATTCCAAGGGAATTGCCCAGTGATATGGTGGCTTGTAGGCTCCGCAGAACTAGATGCTTGGAGGTGGCAGTTAGGAGCCAGTCGTCTAGATACGGAAACACCTGGAATCCTAGACTTCTCAGGTGAGCAGTCACGACTGCCAAACACTTGGTGAACACCCTGGGGGCTGTGGTGAGACCAAAGGGCAGCGCACGGAACTGAAAATGACTGCCTCCTAGGCTGAAGCGCAGATGTCTCCTGGACGCTTGATGTACCATGATATGATAATAAGCGTCCTTGAGATCTATGGAGCACATCCAAACACCTTTCTCCAGCAATGGGAGAATGGTTTGTAGGGTGACCATTCGAACTTGGACTTTCTGACTGAACGGTTTAGGATGCTGAGGTCCAAAATGGGCCTCAAGCCCCGGTCTTTTGGCACCAAAAAGAATCTTGAGTAAGTCCCTAATCCGATCTGGTCTGCGGGGACCGGTTGGATGACTCCTTTTTGCAGCAGCTTTGAAACTTCTGAGGCTGCGGTATCCCGTTGACTGTGTGGCGGGTCCGGGATTTTTTTGGACTGAGGGGGGGGGTGAGAGAATGGGATGGAATAACCTCCGGCGATAATCCGAAGCACCCATCGGTCCTGAGTGATACCTTCCCAGGCCTTTAGGTGCTTCGAGAAATGACCCCCAACTGGCTCCGGAGCAGCACAGCCAGGCAATCCCTCAGGGACTATGAAAGGCTGAAGAGCCACGAAAGGACTCGCGGTCTCCAGTGTTGCGAGGGCCTCTGCCGCCTCTGGGACGGCGTCTTCCGGAAGAATTTCCCCCTCCTCTGCCTCTGGAAGGGGAACCCTCCTGCTGAGAGGGGTAAGGCTTCTGGGATCTACGGAACCACATTTTCCCCCTCTTTTAGCCTTGGGATAAGGCCGAAAGGGAGTGAAAAATCGTGCCCCTACTGCAGTCAGAGTCTTACCCTCCTGTTCACAGCGGGTTAGTGTGTCCTTTACCTTGGGTCCAAACAGGGAGGACCCATCAAAGGGGGCGTCGGCAAATGAAGACTTAAAGGCCTCCGCGAAGTGACACAGACGGAGCCAGGCTTGTCTCCGTAGAGCAATGCCTGTACCCACCGCTCTACTCGCCCCTTCGGCCGCATAAGAAATGAGCCTCATGGACGAGTTCGAAATGGACGACATTGTAGCCAGTTGAGAGCCAACCGTCTGGGCCAGCTCCTCAGGCAGGTTACCCAAGAGGGTATCGGATAGCTCCTTAATCAGATCCCTCTGAAACCTGAAGTGCGTAAGGTAGTTCAAGGACCTCAGTGTAAAGGCCGCTGAACTGAGGGTGCGCTTTCCGTACCGATCCATGCTCCTAGACTCCTTATTAGGAGGATGGACGGATGTAGAAGCCTCTGCTACATCTTGCTGGGTAGCAGATGCCACCACCAAAGCATCTACAGCCACACCTTTAGTAAGGAACTCTCTATCAGGGGGCACCGAGAGAAATTTGTTCGGACGAGCGGGCACCGGTTCCACAGAGTCTGGGTGTTTCCACGCCCTTCGACAGATCAAATCCAAGAGCTCATCGAAGGGCGGAGACACCCAGGAGGCGGAGGGCTGAGCCCTGAAGGCCTTCAGGAACACCGACTCATCAGCAGAGGGAGGTTTGGACTGCCAGCCGTCTCGTTGCTTTAGGGCTTCCAGGATGTCTGCAAAGGAGACATCATCCAAGGACGACTTGGGGGACCCTTCTGCATCATCGAGATCAGTGTCGGATGTCAGAGACTCATCAGGGGAGTCAACGTGCTTCCTCTTGCACGATCTCTCCTGGGAGGTTCCTCCGAAGAGGCTTCAGAAGGACCTCCAGGAGGGGGAGAAACCCCAGCGGGGGTAACCTAAGGCCCAGGGGCTCCGCTGTCTAAGGACAGGGGGACTGCCAACGACCCAGAAGGAGCTGGGGAAACCGTGGAGGTAGCCAAGGAAGATTTGGCTAAAGCACTCCTCATAGCCCTGAAGGCGGGACCACCAGAATCCTGGGAGGGTCCCACCTCCGTGGCCACAACAGTGGACGGTACTCCTGCTGCCGCTGCACCAAGAGGGAGACTTGGGACCGAAAGCATCAATCCCGAAGCCTCCCCCCCAGGGCCGAAAGAAGAAGTCCGTGTACTGAACTCCGACCCAAGAGCCGGAGTTGGAGCAAGGGTCGGGCCCGACCCTAACACCTCCACCGGTCCCACCAGCACCGGCTCCAACGGTGCCGAAGCTGTTGGAGGAGGAACCACAATAGGGGAGTGGGACCATCGGCTCCGAAGCCAAATGGGCTGGAGCCAAAACCATCTTTTGGAACACCGGAGACTGGAAGAGTCGAAGGAGCACCCTGTCGATGTCCGAATCAGACATCTTGGATGATCTCGAGGATACCGATCGGGCCCGAACCGATTTCTCCATCGGCTCCGAAGGGCTCGGGGACCGGCTCCGAAAGGACTCCACAACTATCGGCTCCGAAGAAGGTTTCAAGGAAATTTCCCTTGGTGCCGATAAGGACTTCGCCCGAGGGGAAGAGTCTGAGCCGGTAACCCTTATCGGCTCCAATATCAGTGGAGCCGATGAGGGTGACCCGCCTCTCGATGCCCCAGACCTCGGCTCCGAAACCAGAGGGGTCGAGGCTGGAGGCAGACCGTTCCGACCTCGGCTCCGAAGTCCGTGGAGCCGATGGAGAAGTCTGCTTAGCTTTTTTAGCGGTCGGTTCCGACTGACTGGTCGGAGCCGACGCTTTCTTCTTTTTAGAAGGAGATGGAGAGGAAGATAAAGCCTCCTCGAAGGAAGGCTTGATTAATCCTTTGAGGATTAATTTGTTTTTCCTCTCCTGGAGGACTCTAGAAGAGAACGCGTGGCACACACTACACGACTCTTGTAGGTGTTTAGCACCTAAGCAATAGATGCACGAGGAGTGGTCGTCCATTATGGACATTTTAAAACCACACCTCGTGCATTTCTTAAACCCGGAGGGTTTGTGTTCTTTCGACATAGTCCAAGCCAAAACACAGTTGTCTACAAGTAAAAGAAGGGTTTGTGACAAGAAAAAAATATCCCTACTTTAGAATTAAAATTTTAAAACTAAAACTTTTTTTTTTTTTTTTTCAAGACAAACGTTCCACAAAAGAAAGAGAGAGATAGAGAGAGTCAAGACCCTCTAACTTAAACGGGTACTTGACCCACACACAACAACTAAGGTAGTAGAAACCACAGGGGAAGGCCCCTCTAACAAACGGGAACCTTCCCTGACAGGAAAAAAACACGAAATCCTTAACCAAAACTACCAAACACACTCGTATACAAAGAATAGCTGTTAAAACAGCTTTTGGGTTTAAATCAAGCAAATTTCTGACAGGAAAAAAGCCTAAATAAATAGTACTTAGCCAAGCCAAGTTGAGACCACGTCTAAGCTCTGTAAGCGGCAAACGAGATCTGGGGGATTAGTGGTGGTGCATCCTGGGATAAAGATAGCTCAGCCAATAAGAGGCCTCGCTCTATAGCATAAGCGTGCCGAGTCGGAGCCGAGGGATCGGCTCCGAGGGCTCCGAGCCCATCAGTACAGAATGTAGGCGAGATAGGATCACATAACATCTATATTTAATAGAATGATGAATGACTTGAAAGGAAGTCTCTAGCAAGAAAAGAACAGAAGTTTTCCCTCAGTCTGGAAAATCAGAAATAAGTTGACAGGCCTGAGAAAGAAGTGTCAATACATACTTAGACATATGGGTCTGATAATAGCCCTAAAAGCTAGGGTAGCAGAAGTGTAAACCTTTCTGCCCAGCCTGTTCATAGTTCCGCTGTCCTTGTCAGAAGGCAATAACTTGGGTGATGGAAGCAATTGAGACAGGTTATCAGAGGTTACGGACACTACTGAGGAGTCAGCAGCAGGACATTTATATATATAAAAAAAAAAGAATCAGGAACCCTATAAAACCTATCAGGCTTCTTGGGAGCCGGGGGAAGAGAATCAGGCACCTGAGAGGCATTGGAGAAAACATCCAGTAAAGCAGCCAAGACAAAAAGAATAGCTGCAGGTTTAGGAGTCCAACTGCAACAACTCATAGTACCTATAGTAAAATTAATAGTAGAAATTTTCAGATTCAAAGTAATTTTGGATGTGATAGTGTGGGAATAATTTATGTGTTGAGGTGCCCATGTGGAAAGTTTTATATTGGGGAAAGTAAGAGATCTTTCTCTACAACAATTATGGAGCATGTTAGGGATATAAGACAATGTAAGATGGAGAGCCCAACCGCTATGCATTTTAAAGTTCATCACAATAGTGCACAGGGACTTCAAGCAACAGTTTTGGAACACATTTTTAATGAGCCATTTAATGAAACTGCTTTATAAAGAATCAGCTTTTATCTTGAAGTTTGATACACTGTCCCCTAACGGGTTAAATTTAGAATGTAATTGGAAAAGATCAATTTAATTGTTTAATTGCTAATTATATGGTTTGCTATATAAAGGAATTTGTTTAATGAAATGTTATATTCTGCAAAGTCTGTTGTAGCTGAGGTGCTAGAGAATTTATTTTATTATTATTTTTTAATAAAATTATATTCAGAATTCTGACCATTTCTTTTGTGGTTGCTGTAATATTTTTTGTGCTACTGTGGTTGGAGGTGTTCGTATGACCATGGCCAGTGATTCTTGTTTCCAACTGCCGAGAATATTTAGAGACACTAATACGGATTCAACAGAGATTGCTGGAGAATTATGTTGTCCAGTCGGGTGAGCATTCAACAATGAGAAATGTCCTGAAAATTAATAATGTGAATATTTTGCCCAGGTTGTTGTGTAAGATGGATGAAGAATGGGGCAAATGTTACAACAATCCTTTTTCTGTAATTGGTCAACGTGCGGTGACTGCTTTTATACCAGAAATCCAGGTACTGTTTGAGAAACTTGAACATTTGTTTTATAAAAAAACTTCTGTACATTTTAATGTGTAGAGCTTGCAGTGGTACTGGGAATTGGAGATTACTCCTAGGTGTCTTAGAGCTGTAAAAAGTCTGTCTACTCCTTTTTATATAATGGATGAGAAGGATAAGAAATTCCAGACACGATGGGTGGCTGCAGCACACAGGTGTAGTGTGGAATGGGTCAGTATATTGGTTGAAAGGGATATGCTGAAAAGACAAAAAATTAAAGAGGATATTAAATCTGCTTGCTCTAATGTATTGGCCAGAACAAGTGATTCTTGTTTAGAACAATTCCTTGCAGATATGAATAGCAAATTATCCCTTCTTGAACAAGATATTACCAAAAGAATAAGTTAAGGCATGACTTATGAGACTATGAATGTTATCAGGCATTTACATGGGGCATGAATCAGCATAAACAACACAACTGCATTAAGCTACAATCAGCTTGGCATTTCATTCACTTCAGCTGAGAGTGTAGCTACATATACAGAATGGGATAGTGAGGAATCGTCACACTATCCACCACTGCCTCCTGCCTGTAATCCTGAGAATCTTTAGAGGACCTTTTGCAGGGGGAATGAACAGTCCTGCAAACATTCACGAAATGATAACGAACACACTACAGGGACAAACAAATGGACAATCATTTTTCCATACTCAAAATGAGGTAAATGGAATTAATTTACTTGTTGGGGACATTAATGCACTGAAGGATAATGTTGATTATATTGTTAATTTATCGGGCCATGTTTTTACAGAAAATGAAATGTCAGTGATGAGTTATGATTTGAAATTTGTGCCAAAGGTTTTACCAAGGCTATGTGATTGAAAATGTAAAATTTTTAGACTAGTTAGGAAATTACATTTGAGGATTTTTTTAGGGGGGGGGACAGTAATAATAAAAGTTTAGTGGAAGAAAAGTTTGAATTGGATAGTGATATTGATAGCAGTAATGACAGTTTATTTTCTTGTAGTTCTAACCGTGATTCTAATGCTTACTGTCAACCTGATACTGGGGGTATAGTGCAAAAAAGTTGTTTTATACCTCCATTTCCTAATCTTATGATACAGCATTTCGATGCCTTATTGAATTATGGTGTTGAATGGGAATATTATAATTTTTGTAAAAATAACGCCAAAACACACTAATTTAAAGAGTGAATGGCAGAGGTTGCAGTGTTTGGGTAAACAGTGGGATTTAGTTTTTAAACAAGAAGATAAGGGTAATAAATTGGTTATCATGCACTACACCCAATACTTATCAGCATTTGAATGATCAGAATGTTTATCACATGGTGGATATGAATAAATATAAAATAGCAGTGGAAAATTATAAGAAACTGTTAAACAAAAGTTAGAGATAAAATTACTTTTATTATGATGACGTCAAATGTAAGTTTAGTATTGATGGTTGTACAATGGCTCATTTTTTTCTGTTTACCTAATCAGATCAGAGTATGAGAGAAGATGGGTGACTCAGTATTGTAATGAGCTGAGATGGCAGAGGCATGAATCTTAATTGATAAGAAGGACAGGCCTTTGTGGAGCAGCTCTGCTAGGTAATCTAGGATTTTGAGGTAAGGTGGGCATGGATGTGTCCTTTCCTTGAGACTGGCTCAAAGAACAGTATATTTTCCACTTTTCTGAATAGGATTTCCTAGTACTAGGCCTCCTGGCCTCAAGGATGACATCTAGCACCCATTTGCTGAGGGTTGTTGGTGATGTATTCAGGGAATGAGCCAGGCTGCTAGGTTCAGGGTTTGCAGTTGAGGATGCAAAATCTGGCCCCTCCTGCTGGGACAGCAGGGAAGGGGTCTGATGCAGGTGCCAGGGTGGCACTACTGTCAGACTGCATAAAAGTGGGTACCAGTGCTGACGTGGCCAGTATGGTGCAATCAGGATTGTCCTTGGCCTGTCCTGTTTGATCTTGAGTAGTACTTTCGAGAGGAGGGGCAGAGGGGGAAAGGCATAGATTGAGAGGTTTTCCCATGTAAAGGATAGGGCACCCATTTTCCATGCTTGGCTGTGGGGAGTTCTGGTGCAAAATTTTCTCAATTGATGGCTCTGTATGGAGACAAAGAGGTCCACCTCTGGTGTCCCCCACCAGCGGATTAGAAGTTTGAATAAGTTTGGTTCCAGTTTCCACTTCTGTGGGTCCAGTAGATTTCTGCTCAAGTCATCTGCCAGTGAATTTTGTTTGCCTGGTAGGTATTGAGCTTGCAGGTGCACTTGATTGCTCAAGGTGTGTTCCACAGAGCCATGGCTAGCCAGCAGAGTGGGTAGGAATGAGTTCCCCCCTGCTTGTTTATGTACCACATAACTGTGGTGTTGTCTGTCTTTATCAAGATTTGCCCTGGAAGGATAAGGTATTTGAAGGCTGTCAGTGCATTCTGTACAGCTAAAATTTCTTTTTGATTGATATGCAGGTGCATTTGTCTTGGGCTCCACTGAATGTATTTGCCTGTCATGTGGGCCCCCCATGCATAGTCTGATGCGTCTGTTGTCAGGGTTTGGGCGGCAGGGGGTTGAGTGAAAGGGAGTCCCTTATTGTGGTAGCAGGCCTCTGCCCACCAAAGGAACTCTGTCCTTAGGCAAGGAATAATAGTAATCATTGTTTCCAGGTTCTGAGAATGCTGACACCAGAAACTTTTTAAGTACCACTGACGTTTCCTCATATGCAGACTTGCATATGGAATTAGGAGAATGCAAGAGGCCATGAACCCTAGGGCTTGCAGTATTTTTCTTGCAGATAGCTGGGTTTAGGTGGCCAGATGTTTGAAGTAGTTTGGCAAATAAACCTGTTTTTCTGGAGTGAGGAATGCCATCTGGGAAGATGTGTTCAAGCTTGCTCCCAGGAATATAATTTTTTGGCTGGGTACCAGATGTGATTTCTTTTCAGTGATGGTATACCCCAGATAAGTTAGAAGTCTCTTTACAAATGTCAGGTGCTGAAGTAGCAATTCCTGACTGTCCGCCTGAATCAGGCAATTGTCCAAGTATGGGTAAATTTGATTTTTTTTCTGCAGTATGCAATGGCTGGAGCCAGGCATTTTGTGAATACGCTGGGTGCAGTAGATAAGCCAAAGGGAAGTGCAGAGAACTGACAGTGTATAGAGCCTGCCCTGAAACGTAGATACTTCCTGCAAGATTCCCTTATGGGGATGTGCATATAAAGCTTCTTTTAAGTCTAGGATGACCAGCCAGGGATCCTTGGCTAGCATAGGAACCAGCTGTTGGAGAGTAAGCATTTTGAATTTTGGTACCACCAGGAAGGTGTTGAGAATTGACAGATCCAGGATACGGCACCAAGAGTTTTCTTTTCTGGGCACCAGAAACAGTCTGGAGTACAATCCCTGTCCCCTTTGCTCTCTTGGAACAGGTTGAATAGCCCTGATACTAAGAAGAGAAAGTACTTGCATTTGGGCCTCTGCCCACTAGTTTGGGGGGAGGTCTGGCAATCCGCTTGGGGTTGCCAGTGAGTGGAAATAGAATCTGTATCCCTGGGATACAATGTTTAAGACGCATCTGTCCTGGGTAATGTACTCCATGTTTTTTGCATGCAGGGCGAGTTTTCCTCCTAGTGGTGCAAGTACTTGGGCATGGCTGGGAAGGATTAAGGACAAGTCATTGTGAACTTTTTCCATAAGAGGGTGGCTTACCACTCCCTGTTTTTGAGGTGGGAGCACTCCATTGTTTAGATCTGTGCATACCCTGAGACTGTCGTCTTGGTGGTCTGCTGCCCCTGAGTTTGGACTGAGAAGGTCTGGGAGGGACTGGAAAGGACCAGTGCCTACTGAATCTATGTGGCTGTACCTGTAGGAATTCTTTAACAGTTTGCATAGATTTAGCTTTTTCCTCCATCTTTTTAAGAACTACTTCTGCTTTAGTGCCAAACAAATGTTCTTGGTTTAATGGCGCATGTAGTAATTTTGCTTTGACATGGTCTGGCAAGATTTGTTACTTCAGCCAAGCATGCCTTCTAAGAACAGACCCAGTGACAGCAGCCCTGCAAGATGCTTCTAAAGCATCAAAACCACACTGAAAAGTATGTTTTCCAACTTGGTTTCCAGAATGCATTAATTCTTGTAAATCTTTATGTTCTGCACAATCAGAAATCAACATCATTTTTTGTTTAATTAGTTCCATAATATGCTGCTGGTACTTCAACATGTGAAACTGGCAATTTAAAAGTCCTGATAGCAAGGGTTGCAGCGGTATATACCTTCTTCCCCCATCTAAGGCCCTAGAATTCCTGTCCGAAGGGGTAGGCTTTTTGGCTACAGTAGCCTTAATACCTTCAGGTCCCTGGGAAATGGTCTGTGGATCCGCAGTGGGATTTTTATATAGAAATTTGTGAGAGTCGGGTACTCTGTAGTACCTGTCAGGCTTCCTGGGAGCTGGTGGCAAAGTATCAGGGGTACGACTGGATTCCATGAAGACATCATCTACAATTTCCAGAACAGGGGAGATAGCTAGAGGCCTGTGCTGAGGCAAGTTTAAAAATTCCCTGAGTCTCTTTTTGGACTGTGGGAAATAGCAGGGTTTCACCAAAAGAAAAATCCTCTGGGGGGGGAGGCAGAAAAGATAGAACCCTCTGCATCTGAATCCTCATAGGGAGATAAGGGTATGTCCTGATAATCTGAGGGGTCAGAGTCATCGGACTCATGGTCTGAAGGAAAATCAATTCTTTGTCTTTTAGAGGGGGAAGGCTGGCTTCCCCTAAGTAAAGTAATAAGGTCTTCAGCCATTGTAAGCATTTGTTTCTGTGGCATGGGAGCTTGAGAATGCGCTTTGGTTGTCGGTTTCCTAGGCGTAGTGTGAACTCTGGGGCTAAGAAATTCGGTAGTTTTAGTCTGAAATGAAGTAGTCGGTTTAATATGAACATTGGAAGGTCTGAATACACCCTCAGAAGCTGGTGCCTGCAGAGCTGCTCCAGACCCATCCAAGGTAGAGACATCTGCAGGTTCCATAGTCAAAGAAGCATCTCACTGAATACCAAACTCCGAATGCGTCTCAGTAGAAGTCTGCGAATCTGTAGAAGCGGGTATCAGGGGCTGCGAAAGTGCCTCACTGAGTACCGGCGGACTGGCAACTAGCTTAACGGAAGCGTTGTAGGCAATTTTGGACCTATGCGCGGTCTGTCTCTGTCTATCCTTATGTTTTTTCAGAAGATCGGTAGTTGGATGGCTTATCGAAGCCATTTTGGAATATGGAGAATGAGAGCAAAATAATTTAATGACAAAGATAGCCCGACGACGAATAGTTAGGGTGCTGAACAGGGCACAAAACAGACAGCGAGGAATGTCGTGGTCTGGGCCTAAGGTGACGCAGTAAGAATGAAAATATCTGTGAGGTATTTGCTTTCCACAGGCAAGACAATTATTAACTTTTTCTGACATCGGTTAGAGCAAGAAAAAAGGATCCCCAATGGGGTACTTAGCTTTAGAAGACTTCAGGTCTGAAACTCGAATAATGAAAATTTCAGGTAGCGGCTGACTGGCTCTTGTGAACTGCTTCTGCTTTGGGCTCGGCTCAGCAAGAAAAGCTGATGTAATGGCATCGGCTGCATGTTTTATACCCCTGACGTCATTGAAGAGGTGACTGCATCCGATGCAGAAATCCCAAGACACTGGTATTCGGACCGACTGAGGGCTACCTGCAGGCAGATAACCCAAGTGTGATGACTGCAACAGTGAAACACAAAGTGTGAGGTATAATAGTGGGTATTTCCCTGCAAACGTTAAGAGAGATAAGGAACCAATGTTTTTGGTCACCAGGTATAATGTATTCTCGAAAGAGATAATTAAAGTGGTAAATTATTACTGGAATTTTGGCAGGTCATAAGGATTTTTGTAAAATCTTAGCAAATAGGCCATGTACTTCATATAGACAGGGAAGAAGTACTGGTGACATACTGGCTCATGGAAAATTTGTTGGACCTGTAGATAGTAGGAGTAGGGAGGTGGTTTGTACAGGGGCAGTCCCATGTGAGAAATGTTCATGTTGTAGCTTTGTGGTCAGCAGTTTCCCAAAAATTAATGGTAGAAATTTTCAGGTTCAGGGTAATTTTGGATGTGATAGTGTGGGGGTAATTTATGTGTTGAGGTGCCCATGTAGAAAGTTTTATATTGTGGAAAGTAAGAGATTTTTCTCTACAACAATTATGGAGCATGTTAGGGATATAAGAAAATGTAAGATGGACACCCCAACTGCTATGCATTTTAAAGTTCATCATAATAGTAGTGCACATGGACTTCAGGCAACAGTTTTGGAACACATTTTAATGAGCCATTTAATGAAATTAATATTAAAAATAAACTGTTTTATAAAGAATCAGTTTTTATCTTGAAGTTTGATACACTGTCCTTTAAGGGGTTAAATTTGGAATCTAATTGGAAATGGTTAATTTAATTGTTTAATTGATTATGTGGTTTGCTATATAAAAGAATATTTTTGGTGAAGTTTTATACTCTGTAAATGCTGTTGTAGCCGAGGTGCTAGAGAATTTATTTTGTTTTTTTAATAAAAGTTTATTCGGAATCCTGACCATTTCTTTCATGGTTGCTGTAATATTTTTTATCCTGTTGTGGTTGGAGGAACTCATAGTACCTTTTATGGATATAAGAGACCTGAGTACAATCCCACTTGAAAAAATCCATCATCCTAGAGTGTGTCCCCCCAAAGGAAATTTCCTCCAAAGCAACATCAGGACTAATAGGTTCCTCCTCTGACCCACAGTCCAAAGGAGAATGAATCTGAGTAGAATAAATTAGGGATTCATCAGTAGAATCTAACTCGTTCTCAGAAGAATCCTGGTCTCTAGGCCTTTTAAAGAGGACTAGAGGACCAAGGAGGAGCAGGAACCAAAACCCCATGAGGAGGGTTTAAGGACAGTAAGGCTGAAAATAAACCAAGTAAATGCCTGCCACTCAAATTGTGTATCTCTAGAAGAAGAAGAAACATGTTTAATTTTTTTTCTTTTTTAAGACAACAGTCGAGAATCATAGCAGTAACTTCTTTCACAATTAAAAACTGAGGAACTCCCAGAGGCCCCTCAGAAAAAAATCAACTGTGGTTCCCTCTGAACTTCCAAGACAGATGCCTGCAAAGCCTCTTTGGATGTGCTGCTAGCCAGATCCTTAATGGCCCCCAACACGGTTGTGGCAGAGAAATACAACATAGCCAGGTGAGCCTCCAGGTTCATAACGACCTCGGGAGAAACACCTGGCAGAGGCTGGACAGAGGAAGATTCTGGATGTACCTTTTTCACCTTACTCTTCCTTAACAGCTGATCCAGAGGGCAGGAGATTCCTTCCATATTATATTTAGCGAGTGGCTTAAGACGCTGGTTCTCAAGATACAAAGAAAGGGGAAAAAGTCTACTGCGAAGGGTTTTTGGAACAAATGCTTGAAAAAAGAAAAAGACATATGGTCATGAGAAGCACGTAAGCTAAAAAGACACTTATTGTGGCTCTCTCTATGGAGAATCAGTGTCCCACACTGGCATTTACCCTTCCTGGATGACATTAACCTTAAGGAACACAAAAAATGACAAAAGACAAAATCCCCAATGGGCCACTTATCTTGCAAAATTAGCAAACAGGCATAGAAAGTCACTGAAGAATGAAAATGAGTTAAACTGGCAGAACAGGGACGCAGGTAAACAGACCAATGGTGTAAAAGATACATTCTGTCTGGCAGCAAAGAAGTTCTGTTTTTGATAAGCCTGGACATCACGTTTATACCCTACATTATGCAGGGAGCATATGGTGATGTTTGGCATACCTTTTAAATTCATAAGGCTTTGGAAGACTAGCCAGACATCAGGCTTCTGCTGAAGGGAATCCCATATCATTAAGAATATTGCAGTAGTGAATGCAAGGACATCCAAAGAAACCTCCACAGAAACAGGATCCTGATGGCAAGAAAGGCGTGAAACAGAAAATCTTTCCCATTTGGACATGTATGATGATTTCCTGGCAGTGGGTTTTCTGGCCTCCTGCAGAACCCAAAGCATGTTCTCAGAATAGAGGTCCCTAAAATGGTTCAAAACCCTATTGCCCACAGTGTCATTTGAATACTGGACATGTGAGGATGGTAAGAGACCCCTTGCCTTATGTGAGAAGATCCACCCAGTGAGGTAACTTGTGATTGCCCTGGCCAAGGGAGAACCAATGCTATCTGGGCCAAAAGGGAGTTACCAGGAAGATTTTAGGAGAGTCCTGCCTGATTTTGTGCAGAACTCATGGTAACAGAAGAAGGTGGGGAGGCATAAAGAAACATTCCCCTCCAGGGAAATGACAGGGCATCCACTTTCCAAGCCAGAGGACTTGGGACTCTGGAACAGAATAGAGGAAGATGTCTGTTCAGACAGGAGGCAAAAAGATCTATCTGAAGAATACCCGATCAATGGACAATGTCCAGGAACACATCTCTGTTAAGCATCCATTTGTATGCTAGACTTCCTCAAGGAGTCAGCCACTACATTGTGCTCCAAGGAAATGTAAACTGCCTGAAGAGTCACTTGACAATGGATAGCCAGATCTCGGACCTGAAGAGTTAGTCTACAAGGCAGATAGGACCATGCCCCCCCCCCCACTTGTTGACTTATACCATCACTGTAGTATTGTCTGTGAAAACTTTGAGGGGTCCGAGATGAGAGGGAATGAAGAGTTGCAGAGCCAGAAGCAGAGACCTCATTTTCTTTACAGTGATGTGGTTTGACCTCTGATGAGGATGTCAGAGAACCTAGGGTGCCATAGGAAGCACCCCACCCTTTGTCTGCAGCCTCTGTAAACAGCTCCTGAGTAGTAGGAACTGGAGCTTGAAAAGGAAGCCCCAGGTTGAGAGAAAAACTGATGAGTCCACCCCTGAAACTTGAGCCAAGCAAGTAAAGGTACCGGGATGTCCAGGGGGTGGCAATGTTGAAGCCACACTGATTTGAGTTACCACAGAAGTTTCTTCATATGGAGCCTGGCAAGAGGAAGGATGGGAATGGTGGAAGTCTTGAACCCCAGATCCCAGAGAAATTCCCTGGCTGTGACAAGACGCCACAGGAAGAAGGTATTGAAAAAAGGCAATTCGAGACATAGGCTTAGGGGCAAGCAGAGATGCCAACATGGGAACTGTCTGAAGTCTGTAGCTAAGGAAAATATGATTCAGGGAAGGTGTCAGAACTTATTTCTGTAAATTTATGGTGAACCCAAGACTGTATTACAGGGAAGTAGTAAACTTGAGACCCTAAAGCAGATTGCTGATTGACGAAGCTTGAATAAGTAGATTGTCTAGATAGGGAAAAATCTGAATACCTCGAATCCTGCAAAAAGCAATGACAGGAGCGAGGGATTTGGTGAATACCCTTGGGGGCAGTAAAAGGTACAAAAGGGCAAAGCAGAGAACTGGAAAAGGAAGGAAGACAAAGAGAAAAGTAAACATTTCCTGAAGACAGGATGGATGGGGATGTGAAGGTATGCATCCTTGAGAACCAGAAAGACCTTGGGTAGAAGACGGGGAAATAATGTCTGCAGAGAGATAACATCCAAAGAAAGGTGTTCAGCCATGAAAGATCCAGAATCAGTCTCCATGTGCCCTCCTTTCATGGGACCAAAACATCCTGGAATAAAATCCCTTCTCTACTACATGTGTGGGAAGCAAGGCTTGAATGGTGCCTTGAACCAAAAGAGAGTGAAGATCCTCTGAGAAATGAGACAGCTGTTCCTGAGGAGTTTGAGGAACACTTAAAAAGGGACTTCCAAACCATGAAATACCCCTGATGGATAATGAACAGAACACAAGAGTCTAAAGTAACTTATAGCCAATTTGGAAGAGACAGGGAAAGATGGAGGGACAAGAGAAACTGGCAGAAGGAAGGAGGAAGCAAACTGTCAAACAGACCAGGCTTGTCCTGGAAAGGTGGTTTTGGGGAGGCAGGAGCCTGAGTAGACCTAGCAGGAGGCACATGCCTAGAAACCCTTCCTGCCCGTGGAAGGAGGGTGAGATTGCCTACAAAGGCAGATTTGGAGGGATAATTACTCTGAAATTTAGGAACAGGAGAAAAATATGTTTCAGTTCCTGCAAGGCTTTGCTCTTGTCCTGGACAGACTTGAAAAGGTCAGCAGCAGATCCGAAAAAAGCTTTTACTATCCAAAGCAGCATCCAAAAGTTTGGCCTTAATGTCATCAGGCAAAGCCTGAAGATGAAGCCAAGAATAACACCTCATAACTGAACCAAAAGCAGCAGCCTTCGAAGAGGCACCAGATGCACTGACTGAATGGCAGGCAACTTGAGAAGTAGAGCCCAGCAGGGAAAGGGATGAAGCCTTCCCCCTCAAAGTCAGAAAGGTCAGAAATCACCTTAAAAACCCAAGAAAGGAGATCCAAAATTTATTAGTCATACAAGTCTGGTAATTTATGGCCATAAAGGACAAAGTGGCAGCAAAGTAAACTTTCTTGTCTAGCCTTTCCATTGCCTGACTATCCTTTATCAGAAACCAACAGTTTAGTGGAGGGCAACAACTTGGATGGCTTGTCAGAAGAGACTGACACTACAGAAGGGTCAGAAGGGCATTTACAAAGAAATTTGCATTCTCGGGCACTTTACAGAACCTATCTGGCTTCTTAGCTGCAAGAGGCTGAGAGATAGAAGCTACAGAAGCAGTTGAAAAGGTATCCAGGAGGAGCAACAGATGGTTTGGAAGAGTCCAGCTGTAGGAGCTCATAATACCTTTTTTGAATATCAGAGTCTTGAGAACAATTCCATTTAAAATAGTCCCTCATACAGGCAATGGTATCCCAAAGGAGAGCTCTTCCAATGTGGAGTCTGGACTTACGGAGTCCTTCTCCTCTGAACCACAGTCCAAGAGGGAAAGGATTTGGGAAGAATAAGCCAAAGATTCTTCACCTGAGTCCAAATCCTCATCCAAGGAATCTAATTCCTTAGGCCTCTTGAGTGGAGTGGAACACCAAGGAGGAGCAGGAACAGAGAGCCCTTGAGGTGGCTTCAAATACCATCAAAGCATTATATAAACTAGGAGTGAAATCCTGCCATTCATGATGGGGATCATTCACAAAAGGAGAAATATACTTTGTCTTTTGTTTTTTCTGTGGGTTGTCTGCTCAAAACACCCTCAGAGGATTTGACCCCTGAAGTGAATTTATAATGGTTGTAGGAATCTCCTCACTTACGAAGATCTGAAGAATCTCCCCTTGGTCCTTTGGCTATAATCAGTTGAGATTCCCCCTCAACGTCAGGCACAGATGTTCGAAAAGCCTCTCAGGACATGCGAGTCCTCTGGGCTTTCACCAACCTAGAGAGATAGATCCGGGGGGGGGGGGGGGGGCTAGACACCAGCCAGATCAGACCTAACTTTTTTGGCTTTCTCCTTGGCAGACAGCTGGCCCTCAGGACAGATAGCACCCTGAGTCAACAACTTAAGACACTGGTTCTCCAGGCAAACGGACAAGGAGGAAAAGCGAATATGTAGGGTCTAAGGTGCAAACACCTGGCAGACACAACACTGCATATGATCACAAGAATCATCCACACAAAGACACTGATCGTGATGGTCTTTAAGGGGAATCTGCCTCCCACACTGATATTTTCCCTTTCTGTATTACATGAACACAACAACAAAATGAAGAGAAGAAACCCCAATGGGGCACTTATCTGAAAACACGGCTTGGAAACCAGCACAGGGGAAGGGCATTCAGACCAATGTTTGGTAATGGCATTTGGACTGGCGGTAAAAAAGTTCTGTGCATCTGCATCCATATGTCACCATTCTGCCCAGGGAGCACACATATGACATAGAGCACCTATAAGATCTGAAGGTTTTGGTATACTGGCCGGATATTGGGCTATCCTTGGCTGGAGATCTCTTAGGTGAAGAATACTGCAACAGTGACATAGAAGGATATCACTCTTGTTGGAGCAGTCATCCTGCTGCTTCCTTCTGATACTTTGGTTCTTGTTAGACTAGAATTTTTGTTTAAGAGGCAACCAAACATCATCCTGTTGAAATGAGGAAAATTTAGGAATATGAAACATTTTTGACACACACACTGCATCATTTTAACTCTGTCATACCAATGTTTAAGGATCTGATTAACTGCAGTACCAAGCACACAATCAGATTAAATGGGCGCATTGAAAATTTTTTTTAAAGTCATCAGAAAAAGTCTGATCATGCAACCAAGCATATCTCCTCATCACCACTAACAAAGCTACATTTCTAAAAATAGTATCAGCCCCTTCTAAGGTACACTTTAAAGCATTTAGTTTTGACACCTGAGAAACTTTGGAAACAATATATTTTACATAAACCTCTTGCTCCACCAGTAAAAATGCGACAAACTCTTTGAAACTATTCATGCATCTCAAAATAAATATCCACATAAAAAAGTCGATAGTTAAAAAATGTAAATGCTACCATACTGGACTGCACCAGCTTCTTCCCCTGAGATTGCAGCCACTTGCTTAGTTTATCTGGAGGAAATGGATTAAAAGAAAATAGACTTTTTTATTGAAAATGATTGCTGGAGACACAGAAGCTGGGTCCACAGGCAAAATGCCCTAGAGACCTGGCAAGGGGAGGAAACCCTAAATTTCCTAAACTGTTTTTTTTTTTTTTTTTTTAGGGAAAGCCTCAATAAACACAGGAGAACTATACGCTATATAAAAAAACATCCTCCAATGCCGGGATCACAGGAGGGATGAGCTGAAGGATAGGAGCCTCATCCTCCAAAAGATCATAGACTACCAGTCTCAGGAGCAGCAGAAGACAACTCTCAATTAAGTACATCCCTAAATCTAGTCAGCATTTGGGAAAAAGAAACATCTGTTGGGTTATTGTATCTGCTCATCATCAGAAAAAACTGACTGATCTGATTCAGACATGTCTGAACCCTCAGACACATTATTTCCTTCAAAAACAGGATCCAAGCAGGAAGCTAAGGGTGGAAATATCAGAGTCACTGTTAAGCCGGGAATGCACCCCAGCATCAACTGCTTGAACAACAGACCTAGCCATGGCCACCATCTCTGGTGGGAAACTACATGGTGAGTTTTCTGTCTCTTCTTAACAAGCACTAAAGCAAAAGAAGAATCACTAAAAGAAAACTTATTAACTCTGGCAATTGTGCACCCCTGACTTCCCCTGCACCTGAACTAAGTAATCGTAAAGCCCCAGAGGATATGTCTGACCCAAGTGTCATGCGTAGTTGTAGTACCAACACCACACCAGAGGATCTGGAGGTAAAACAAAGTGAGTAGTCTGACAATCTGCTCTTAGCTATTCCTACTGCGGAGTCACAAGCAGTAGGCTGAGGCATATTTTTGTGTTTTAGGTGCAGATGGAGTAAACAGTTGTCGGGGGGGGGGGGCAGTTTCAGAGTCCATTTAGACGTGGCAAAAAAAAAAAAACTACTGGTGAAACTGCACTCCAATAATAAAGGGTAATACCCCAACATTCTCTCTTAAAATAGCAATGCAAAGACTATTTACAAAGAAAAAACAAAGAGAATATTCTACTGAAGAAACAGCAGTAAATCAGCAGTTACACTAAGCAACAATACAGATCAAAACCCCCAATAAAATTAAATACATGGATAATTTTAGTCACACATACAAAAACAGTGTACATTAGCCTAAAATAAGAAATTCAATATAAACTTGAGAAGAAATCCTATCAGAAAACAAAATGGCACCAAAATCGCAATTTAAATGAATAACTCATTTAAAATCTCTTTAAGCCACCTCTATACATAAAGATATTGTGAAACAGATGTGAAATCAGCACAGTTTCTTTTCAAAAGATTTAAAATAATGCCTTAAATTAACAGAAATAATAGCTGCAGTTTACTCATGATTATGGCTGCACAAAGCAAGGAAGCAGTTAACAGAAACAGCCACAGTACAGCAAAAACTGTTCAGACTTTCAAAAATACAATAAAACATGTATGGAATTAAGAGTTTAGCTAACCCCAGACAGGAAATTCCTTCAGTAATAACTGGAAATAAAGTACTGCTAAGATGCACTTTAAAAACTTCTTAGAGAGACACACTATTACAAACAGAGACAGAAAAGACAGAGGTTGGAATAAAATAGCCCAAATATCAGAGTTCCAGAGAACAAAAAAAAGGTAGAAGTTAAGTCTTCTCAAAGATCCTTCTCTTCTGGTACCACTAAAATAAATCCTGAAGGGTTATCCTCTTCTTGCATCTGACTAGTTCTTCGCATCCACAGACATGCTGAGGGAAGAGTTTGAAGCTCTGAGAAATGGTAGTAGGGCACTACAACCAGAGTGCCATTAAGGCACTGTGTGTTTGTTAAACATCTGGCTGCTGCTCCTTACTTCCTTTTTCTGACGATTTGTCCCTTTCTGGGATCCTAAGATAAGCACACTAACTGGCCCATCTGCCAGGTCTCCTCCATCACTTGGTACTAGATGATGAAGACAGTACAGTTGTGTAAATAAACTTACCATAACAGTAGATGTTTGAATGAGCATTGAAGCAGTAGCCTTAGTTATATGAGCGGCATTCAGCCAGCCAGCTTTCAAAGTTAAAGGGAACCTTCCACGCATCAAAACCATTAATCAGCTTGGGCAAAGCTGAAGTAAAATAGTGGTTGGGGCATCAAGTTCTTCAGAGCGTTCATGATAATTAAGGAAGGGAGGCTAGAGCCCTGAAAAGGTCAGTGTCAGGAGACAATATAAAACTCCTCACCCTGGCATGAAAAAAAAATACAAAAATGATGTGTGTGTGTGTGTGTGTGTGTGGGGGGGGACCTACCGTAACATTGATCATTCGAAAATCTACTGTTATGGTAGGTTTACTCAAACACCCATACTATGTTCATTATTTGATTGCTGCTGCACTAGACTTAGTTATATGGCTAGACTACCATAGCTTATACTAACTGGGAGGAGGGAGGGTGAGGGTCAAGGAGCCCAAGGAGAAAGGTTCTAGCAAAGCCTGCCTTAGACCTGGAGGAGGAATCAGGTTTGTACAGCTTTGTAAAGCTACATACAGAGGACCAAGTTGCTTCTTCTAGAATACTTCTAGAATCCAACCCTTTCCAAAAAGCCAAAGATGAAGCAAAGGCCATGGTAGAGGGACAGCCTTGAATCTGTCTGCAATTGTCTTATTGTAGTGGGTATAACCAAAGGTAATATGGTGTAACAACCACTTGGAGATTGTCTGCTTACACAGGTTGTCCTTTCTTTGTACCTTCATAAGAAATGAGTAACTGATCAGGGTTTCTGAAAGTTGTAGTTTTGCCCAGACAATATCTGAATTGTCTGTGGACAACCAGAGCATGAAGGATCCTTTCTCCTTTAATTTTAGGTTCTGGAAAAAAGACAGGGAAATGGACAACTTTTCTCAATGTAAATTGGGATACCAAATTAGGCATAAAAGAATGATTACTTCTTAAGGAAACTCTGTCTTTGCTGAAAATTAGATAATGTTGACCAACCTTATAAGTTCATAGGTGTTTACTAGGCTAACAACCACAAGGGCCTTTTTAAGCCTAGCCATGCATTCCACATCTCTGACAAGTTTTGATACCCTTGATAAGTGTAAGCATGGCAAATGAACCATTTACAGGTTACCTGTGTCCATTAGAGACATAAGTGCCAAACCAGGAATGAATTTCCGATTTCCCATCCAACTGTCCAGGTTGCACTTGATCTGGGTTACAGAGGAACTCTGCTTCACATGGATGGGGAGCCTGTTCCATCCATAGATGCGGTAGTCTCTGGGATACATACCTCTCTCTCTCTCTCCAGCAAGTCCTATTTATATCACAGGCAAGGTTTAAGTCTTTAGAACGGGTAATTCTGGTGCTGTTTGTTTTGTGGATATGCAGGAGGTCTGACAATGCCCTGTCTGCCAGGCATAGATCTCCCCTTAAAATCCTGTAGGAGACAGAATACAGGGATAGGGCCTTGAGGCAGTCTGCATAGGACATTTTACTTATGCCCTGTATTCTTTTAGTGAGGAACCTCTGTGGCCGTTCCAGTTGTTGGATATGCCTGGTTAGATACATGCCAAAGGGGGCACTGTACTCAATGACAGGTTTGATGAATGCTGAATACAGTGGAACAATGACTTCCTTGGACTTAGATGCCATACCTTTGTTTATAAGTTGCGCAACATACAATGATTTCCTCACCATGTAGACACATGATGGTCAAAGGCTAGATTACTATCTTATGTGTGTCCCTAGGCTCTGACTACTGGGTCAACTCTAAGGGGTGTGTTGTCAACATGATAGTTACCAGAGATGGATGAATTCCTAAAGGATATTATTAAGCATTTCTTGGCATGACTCTGACACTAGTTGTTTGTCTGTGTCAGCCCTTCCTGGAGAACATTTGTGTCAGTGTGAAGTTTAATGACTGCTCCTAATTTGCAATAATTTGCAGATTTAGTCAACCAGAGACGACTGACATGGGTCTTGATGTCTGAGAAGTAAATGCCAAAAAGGAGAGGTCCAAGGACTGATCCCTGAGGGACTCCACTTGTTGCTGGCCTCTTTATAGAGGTGGACCCCCCCCCCCCAATTCTAACTTTCTAGGTCCTGTCTGTGCACCAGGAGCTTAAGAGCTTTCAGTTTAGATATTCTACTTGCAACAGTCAGAGCAATCAGTAAAATTGCTTTCCATGTTAAAAATATCAAATCAGCCTGATGAGCTACTTCACAATGAGTAAGAGTTAATTTTCCCAAAAGAAAGTTGAGATCTCAAGGAGAAGCCACCTATTTACCAGGATGCCGGATATGTAATAACCCTTTCAAAATTCACTGATAGAAGAGTAAGAAAGGACAGCAGATAACTCATGCAAATACTGCAGAACCAGAGAAATACTACCCTTAAAATGATTCTGGTTCTTCCCTTGGCAGTAATTGGAAGAAAATATTTCCTTTTGCTGAAGTATGATTTCCTGCTAGCAGGTTTTCATATCTCCTTTAATACCTGCAGAACATCCTATATTAGGACTCTATCATCCAGGCAGTTAGTTGAAGGTATTTTGAGTTGAGGATGTATCCCAAAAAAAAAAACAAACAAACAAAAAAATCTCTGTTCTGTGTGAGTAGGTCCAGATTATGAGGAAGCTTGTGCAAACTGCTCTGGGTCAGTTCCAAAAGAAGGAAGAATCACTGTTGCCTGGGACAGAAGGGAGTCACCAAAATGAACTTTGGAGAGTCCTGAATCTTCAGAATGACCCTGGATATAAAAAGAAAGGGTGAATTAACATTTTGAACTTTGAAACCGTACCTCTTCATGTCCTCCTACCTCTCATTCCCCACTGAAGTTTTTAGTGATTATAGATTTAAAAGATTCATATCACATTTTGTAGCACCAGATTTCAAATGTTTCTTAAGGTTCTCTGTATCTTGATCACACTTTCATTTCTTTGCATTACCAAGAATGCATCTCTTTTCCAAGCCTTCTTGAATGCAGTCCTGGAGCAGAAGTTTGCCAACTGGTTGTAAATGGAGGCAAATGGATCTATGTGAGGCGTTCACAGCTGGAACAATTCCTGGAAGCCCCCCTGAAGGACTTTCCATTCAAGAAGGTCTGTCCTGGTCCTGCTCAGCTTATCACAAAATTCTGCTATGATGCCTGTAAATTGAGATTGTACTGAAAAGCTATATCCAAGGTTACCATGACTAGTATGTCCACAGGGTAAGATCTAGTTCCCTCTTTTTTATGTAACACAGTACTGTGGTGTTATTAGTAACCACATGTACTGGTCTTGGGACTCATAGATGAATGAGAGTTGAGAGTGTTTATTTTTGCCAACATCTCTAACTTGTGTGTGTTTTGGTATGTCTTTTTTTTCCCAAAGACTGCAACTGTACTCCCATTGACCCTGCTCCTCAAGCAAAGTCTGTCCATAGTTTTAGACTATGCTGGAGCTGGAAGAGAAAATGGGAGAACTGGATTAAGATAAAAGTGATCTCTTCACCAAAGAAGTTCCCTTTTAACAACCCCCCCCCCATCCAAAACAAAAAACAGCAGCAGCAGTTTGGAATGTCAGGGGATGTTGTTGTTGGGACCATACTGATTTTAGGTATCACTGAATTTTTTTCTCATGTGAAGTCTACCTAGAGGAATCATGAGAATCATGGATACCATTAATTCTAGTATCCTGAGAAATTTTGTTATTGAAGCCTTTAGGTTGACTGGAAAAACTCAATAATGGATCAACATATAGGAGGTACCTAGAAAACACCACAAGAAACAATCCTGTGAGAAGGAGTCAAGCAAGACTTTTGGATATTCTCCTGAAACACCAGTCTGTGCATAAGACATCTTACTCAAGAGAGAGAGATTCCTGACACTTTGAAAAAGACTATGCAAAGGCAATTCATCTAAAAAAGTGAATATCTTGCAGTTTCTAATAGGCGATCACTGGAGCTAGGCACCTTTGTGAAAACCCTGGAAGCAGTGGGTTATGCACAGAAATGAAAGTGTGATCAAGATACAGAAAACCCTTAAGAAACATTTGAAATCTGGTGCTACAAAATGTGATATGAATCTTTTAAACTTAAGAGTCTCTAAAAACTTCAGTGGAGAATGAGCAGTAGGAGGGCACGGAGGGATACAGTTTCAAACTTCAAAAAGAAAGATCTAGGACTGGTCTCCATGAAGCTTCTTTCTTTGGCAACCGAAGCATTTTAGAATAAAAATATTCTCCTTTCCAAGGAAGACTTGCTTTATGAATGTGCAACAGGGATATTAAGGTTGGATCAAAAGATCCTTTAAAAGCCAGGCATCTATCACCTATTAGCAGTATGCAGGAGACAGAGTGTAAGGATAAGGCTGTGAGGTGGTCAGGATAGGACATGTTGAGTATAACATGTATTCTTTTTGTTTTGTGAGACGTCTCTGCAGATTCGGTTGTTACAGATGTCTGTTCTGGTACATACTGATAGGGGAATTGTACTCCATGACTGGTCCAATGAGGGCTGAGTACAATAGAAAAATAACATCTTCGGACCTGAACGCTATAACCTTGCTTATAAGATGTGTAACATAGAAATATTTCATTACTACATTAGTCACATGGTGGTCAAAAGTCAAGTTACTGTCTACAGGTGTTCCCACATCCCTGACTACTAGGTCTACCCTTAGGGATGCTTTATTAATGCAGTAATTTGAAGGGGTTCCCATCTTTCTGAAAGAGACTACAATGCATGACTTGACACTGAGCTTTAGACTGTTATTTTGGCACTAGCTATCAGTCTGTGTAATGGCTTCTTGGGAAGTATTTGTAACACTGGGGGACTCTATGACTGCACCTAGTTTAGAAGTGTCTGCAAAGTTAGTCAGCCAGAGGCCTTTTACTGACTTTAAAGTAGAAGTCAAAGAGGAATGGCCCCAGCACCAAGTTCTGGTGGACCCCCACTAGTGACCTGCTATTTAGTGAAGGTAGACTCCCCTATCCTGATTCTTGGGTCCTGTCTGCAAGGCAGATGGCTGTTAAGCTGGTGACATAAGGATTTATATCTAATTTTGTGACTTATATACAACAATCAAGTGGAGTATGTCAAATGCCTTAGCGAAGTTGAGGTAGGCAACATTCACCATTTTGCCCTTGTCTGTTGCTTTGATGAGTTTCTCGAAGAAATCTACAAGGTTTAATAGACACAACCTACTCTTATGAATCCAAACTGAGTTAGTTCCAATATATGAAGGTTACCTATGATTTATTAAATCCATGATTATTTCTATTCCTGGGTCCATGGATGGCCTGCTCTTGTGCAGAGGGATTATTATACCACTCCAGATTGGACTCAAACCCATAATCCATGGCTTTGAGGCCAGTGCCTTATCTATTAGGCTACTGGAGCCTAACAGAACTTCCTTGTTTCTGTGGGGTTCCTCCTACCTTTGGAGCCCCTTGCTGTTGCATTTTTAAAGTTTGTACACTGCTTGCTGTGTTTGCTTATTTAATTTTTTGTAAAAAAAAAAAAAAAAAAAAAAAACGCAGAGGTAGCTGTAAAATCCTTGACAAATGTGGAGAATGAAGGTTGAAAAATCTGAGAAATTCCCTGAATTAGCCTTCTTCTCTCATCACATTTTTTAAGGACCTCTGCAGCAGATGGTCCAAATATAGCTTCTTTATTTAAGGGAGAATTCATAATTTCAGCTTTTACATCCTGGGGTGTGGGGTTGTTTATGCAGGCAAGCAAACCTCATAACAGTTCTAGTAGCAGCAATAGTTGAATCATAAGCACACTTTAAGGAGTGTTTAGTCACTTGAGACACAGAAGCAAAAAGATTGCAAATGATTTTTCCACAGATGGAAAAGTAGCCATTATTGTCCTCAAACACTCAAAAGAGGCAGTTGCAGAAGAATACACATTTTCCCCATCCTTCAAAAGCTTTCCCATCCTTGATAGATGGAGAAGGATTAACATTTATCAAATGTTTAACAGCAGTTGGATTCACCAAGAAAATCACTGCTGGGCCTGACCTGGGGTTAGAAAACAAAAAAGTATAAACATGAGGAACTTTATACAATCTATCTGCTTTCTTACGGTCAGCAGACTGGCTATCAGGCAAATTATAGGCTGTAATAAATGCATCTTCCAATGCTGGAAGAACAGCAGGAACTGGAGTAGTTTCATGAAATTCCAGTTGCAAGAAGTCATATTTATTTAATGACTGTGGAAGATCATTATTTTCCCACTGAAACAATGGATTCATTTTAGCTACAGTTTCAGAAAAAAAAAAACTTCTAAGAGACTATCAGAAGAAACTATCTCCTCAGAGTCAGAAACCCGAGGAGAGAAAAAAGTTGTAGTCCCCTCATAATCATTTCCTTTTCAACATCTTATACATCACCAGAAAGTGAAGAATTCCTCTTTCAAAATTAATGGCACAGGAAAAGATAAATGTCTTAACACTTTGCTTCTTTTTGACAGAAACTTCTAAAGCAGACCTACTTTTGACAGGCAGAAGCTCCGTAGAGACATACATCCCAGTCTGGCTAGGCAGGCAGGTATTCCCTGCACCCTCCTCCAAGACTGACAAGAGTGGTTCTCCCTTGCCCACTAGGGCACTTCAACAGTTGCAGTGGATATGTCTAATTCTTGGTCAGTAATAGCTGTAAGGACTATATCAAAGGGAGCCAAGATAAATGGTCTGATGAACCAGAAATGAGCACAGCAGAGTTACCCCAGAGGCACTTTAAAGCAATTCAGTAGCTTACAGAAGACACAAATGCAGTTTGGAAATTTTGCTGGAACAAGGAAGAACTGAAGAACCAGTAGGTTGTTCCATGGTAAAAAAAATGCCTGAATCCTGGGAAAGCCTGGCAATAGTAGTTAGTGAGACAGGTAAGCAGTGGAAAAAGTCAATAGTTTCGCCAAAAAAAAACACAGGACAAGCACTTAAATACTTAACACAGCACCCCAACAGTACTTAACACGATGTTTAAACAGGAAAAATTAAACAACTTTTTTCCTCAAAAATTAAAAGTAACGCTCCTAGTAGAAAGTGACTAAATCTCATATGGTATTCTAAGTAAATAATTTTTCCTAGCTTAAAAATAGTGCTTTTACAGAAAAAGTTAATGCTCTGTCAAAAAAATGTGGAAGTTTTTTCCTCCCAAAGGGAAGTTATCGACCATGCAATGGAGAAACATCATCTGACCGTCCATACTTGGAAAGCCTGCAAGATGAGAATTCTTCAGCATCCAGTAAGTTCTGAAAGAGCTGGTGCTTAAATCACTCTTTCTTCAGGTCTACCTGAACTTGCTAACAGTCTGTGCATATGCAAAGTGCCTTAAGCTTTCAAAGCTGGCCGGCTGTTATTTCCATGGCAGAATATAACCCATACGGCTAAGGCTACTGCAGCAGTGATCAAATAAAGAATATCTTAGGTTTCTCTGGTCAATGCTAGTAGTCTGCAGGGTAAAAGTACTTCTGTTGATATAAGCACTAATGTTTTGATATGGTCCCTGTTGAAACGGGTAACTGTGGTGATCCTGATTCATGATTTGGTGGCCACAAGCACCTGGAAGGTTTTCGCTTTTTAGACACGGAATGCAGGACTGTTCAACTTACATACATCAAAAGAAGAGCTGAACTGGATGGGTAACTAAAATGAAATGAAGATCAATACACAAACATCACATCTAGGAGGGCAACAGTCAAGTGGGATAAGATGATTCTTCCAACAGAACATGGTAGATTGGGAGTACCTGATTTGTAGGGCTATTTCAGTGCTACAAAGTTAAGGATCCTATACATAACATAAGCAGAAAACTATAATTCAAAGTGAAAAGGGATGATGATGAAATGGGGGGAGGCACAAGAAACAAGCAGAGACAAGGATTCTGGATGCAGATCTTTAAGGAGAATAATAATAATCATACAGTATATTATATTCATAAAGTAGCAGAAAGTATTCTAAGAACTAAGCCAACACGGGAATGAAAAAAGGAGATTCTACCAATAGGGATGACTGTAATTAGGGTTACAGGCAATAAGCATGAGAGGGGTTGGAGAAAACTGGTAAAGGAACCAAGATACTGGGAGCAAATAACTAGACAGGGAAAGGTAATAGGATGGGAAGACACCAAGAATGAATTTGGACTGCAGGTTACAGACTGCCTTCCTTATCAAGGAGTGATATCTGAGTACTGGCAAACAGAAAGAAACAAGGGGGTCCTAAACAAAAGACCAGCACTGGTAGAATTATTACCAGAATCTAGAACAGAAGCTGCTGTTATAATAAAGAAATAATTAGTAGAGCATATAAAATATTGCATGATAACTATAAGAATCAATCAGAGGAGGTTAGAAAAGATTGGGAAGAGAGATTAGATAAGTAATTCACAAAAACAATGGGGGATATAAATGTAAGTCTCTCAAGTATGCAACAAAATCTAGAAGATTCAGGAGTTTTGCTTGGCTATGTTAACATATGCATTTTTATACCCCAAGTAGACTCAGAGAATTTTTCATCAGGTACACAGAAAATGGAAGTGTGATGGGGAAGAAAGAGGTAATTGGGAACATATTTTCTGGGAATGTAATGAGCTGGTAGACTTTAAGAATTCCCTGCAGATTACTCTATCAGAGTTGCTGGGTGAGCAAATTGGTGTATCTAGGGAAATGTTTTTTTTTTTCTTTTCTGAGCTATGATACAGAAAAGGAATTACCTAGACATAGAAAGGCCTCGCTGAGTCTAATTATGGTGGCTGCCAAAAAAGCTATTACTTAAAAATGGAAATCAGAGTCTAAACCAATTGTACTAGAAGTACCGAATACATCAGCAGATAAAACAATTGGAAATGGGATCTTTAGAAAAGGGTAAGAGTAAATTACATAGAAAAAAATGGGAATTGTGGGGACAATACATACCGTGGATGAATGAGGTTTAAAAGAAGGCAGGATATGAATGAGCCATGCAGTGACTGACTGACAATATTTGAGTAGATTATAAGTGATGTATAATGTTTGCAACTAAAATTATGTCAATATGGTTTGTGAAGTTTTATGCTTGCAACTCAGATTATGTCAATATGGTTTGTTTTCATTTATATAAATGCATGATTCCTAATGTCATAAGTGATAAATTAATAAAGATGTATCTTGTTTAAAAAAGAAATACACAAACATCACAGAAAGGGAAGGGCAAGCCCCATGTGTGGCACCTCAAGATTTTTAAAAAGCCATGTCGTGCAAATAGAAGTATTCAAGTGCTACACCTACTACAGAAGTACTGTCAAAACTATGCAAAAAAAAAAAAAAAAAAAAAACAGAATGACACTCACTGGAAAGCTGTTTAAAATAAAGACCAAAGAATGGTACTACTACAATGACCATCCTTAGGCATACACTAAAGACCATATCTAAAACTTCAGACACAAATTAACAATCTCTGTTTCTGCCAGTAAAGCCACCTGATAATACACACTTCTGCAATACATTTAAGAAACCAGCGAAAACAAAATGCAAAAATGTGCTCTTAATACTTCCAGGTATCAGAACTGCAGTGCTGAGTAAATTTCCAGCACTATGAGAAAGTTTTAAAAAATATTTAATATTACCTTAAAGTAAATATTACTAGATAAAAAATGTTTATAAAGACAATCTTATATTTTTGACACATAAATACAACTAAAAACATAATAGAGATGTCTCTGTGAAATACTTTCTTGATTAGTGTACATAATGCTCTAAAACTGTCTTGTCTTTAAAAAGTGCTAATCTGGAACGTCTGAAGCATAGATCATTAAAATTTTGCACTTTTTTCAAGTATTTGCTTCCACATTTGACAATAAATACTTGGCAACATAAAACTGCAGCACAGGAAAAAGTTTAGTGTTGATTCAAAATGAGGTACTCTCCAATCACATTTCTTCTTAAATTCTTCAAGTTGACAGCATTCCTTCAAAAATGTACATACAAGAATAAGTGCTTTTTAGATATCCAGCTTGCGAAGGCTCATTCTGCTGAAAGAATCTCTGTGAAGAATTAAACAAAACACTGATTACTAAAACATGCTTTACAACAGAAACAACATCCTACCTGTCCATACAAAGCAAATATTTCTATATACTCAGTGTGAGCAGATGGAAAACATGTTTGTCAATACCTCCTTTGTACCCTTTTTTTTATTTCAATGGGCTAAATGTCTGTACCACTGCCAGTTTTCTTTATGAACAACGTGGCAGCATGTAAAACAGGTAAATGAAATATAACTGCAGCATTTTATACATACTCAGTACAAAAATGTTGAATGTACAAAATGTCAAAAGTACAAAATACTGAAAGTGGAATTTGGCCTTTCTTCACTGTTGTGCTGTCCTGGAGATGGTATATACAATTAGCAGGGAGAGTGTGTGTGTGGGAGGGGGGCACAACCCCTTACATGAATGTTTCAGGGTGGCTTACCCCCTTGCATTAAATACACCGACAATTTTAGATGCTTTGGTTTTTTAAACAAACATAACAGAACCATACACACATGTGTATATATATATATATATATATATATATATATATATATATGTGTGTGTGTGTATATATATATATATATATATATATATATATACACAAATTATATATATATATATATATATATATATATATACATACACAAATTATATATATATATATATATATATATATATACACACACACACACACATATATATATTTTATATATATATATATATATATATATATATTTATATATACATATATTATATACACACACACACACATATATATATATATATATATATATATATATATATATATATATATACATACATATATTATATACACACACATACATATATATATATATATAGATATATATATATATATATATATATACATATATATATATATATACATACATATATTATACACACACACACACACACACAAACATTACAAAAAAAATTCTAAGCTTGTTTTCTGCCCTTCCTGTAACTAGTCTAGTCCAGATATAGATTTGCTGTATCCAAGACTGTAAGCTTCTGAGCTCCCCAAGCTTTTCTGTGTTGGAGGGAAGCCTTCTAGCTTATCAGTGGGAGTGGTAAGCACTAGGTAGCCTATCTACCACAAGAGATGTGGTTTCTGGCCCAGAAATCGTAGTTTATTGACCGTTTGTGCAGTTTTTTCCATCTCTTTCAACTTTCTGTTTTAAAAGTCAGTTTCTGCTCTTGTTTCCCACCTTTCCTGTAACTAGTCTAGTCCAGATACAGATTTGCTGTATCCAGGACTGTTTGTAAGCTTCTGAGTGGTGCCAAAGTCTGCTCTTCAATTTTTTCCCTTAGATCTGCTAGTTCTCTCCTCTCCTGCACTTTTACTAGCTTATTAGTCTAGCACTTTACCAGACTAATTGTAGCAATTATTGCAGCACACAAAAGTGCTACCAGCACTAAACATTCTACAAGGAAACAGCTCCAGTACTTATTATTAATGTCCACCCCTCTAGGCATGTCTAAAGGTCACTTCCTTGTTCATAGGTTGGTACTAGGCTTTCAGCCCTAGGGCCTACACAAGCCTAGCCATAACAATTCCCTGGCTATTTCTTCCCACAATATTTACTTCCCTGGACCCCTGTCTAGCAGGGCAACTGAAGTGATCCCTGGGGTGAATTTCCTATCTCCCATCCAATCGTCAAGGTTCCTTTTGAAGAAGGCCAAAGAGGCGCTCTGCTTGACATGTATGTGCAGTCGGTCAGGAACCTATCCCTCCAGCATGTTGTGGCTCTGGGGGATTGGGATTTCTTTAAGTGTAGCATGTCCAACAGCTCTGAGTTTGACAAGGCCTTGTATGTTAAGCAGAAATTGCCTCTGAGTAGACGATATGCGACAGAGTATAGCTGGAGTTTTTTTAGACAGTCAGCATAGGGCATCTGCTTTAGACCTGTGAGTCTTTTAGTGAGGTATTTCTGCAGCCTTTCCAGTTGCTGCAGATCTCTTGAGAGGTACATACAAAACGGGGCATTGTGTTCTATAACGGGTCAAATGAGGGATGAGTACAGTGGGACAATGACCTCCTTTTTTCTGGATGGTGCTTTCTCCTATTAACCTGGTGAACTTGGGACATTCTAAGGCAATGTAGCAACTGCCTCATGTACACTGACAACCCTCTCCTCTTACCTCCCAGCACTCAGACATGTGAGAGAAGCGCTTATATATCCAAACTGGAAGCCACCCACTTTCCAGCCAAGACCGGGATAGCTGGTCAAGAGGAAAAGGTCAACACCTGCACCACATCACATGGTACACATAGCCCTCCGGAACACACACCAGCACTGCTTTCACATAAAAACACAAACCATACACTCACCTTCATGGAGGCTCTCAATAAAAATCTACCCAAACAGCAGAGACCTCCAAGGCAGAAATGCACTTGACCACCACAGCACAACACTAATCATGAGACATATGACTCTCCTAAGCAGTGTGCCACTCAACCAAAGACCCTAAGGCAAAACAGGATGCCCAACACACTAGTCATAGGTGACTCGATAGTGAGGCACACTGATGTCCCACTCAATAGGTTGAATAAGGAGAAAGTAACAGTCAGCTGCCTGTCAGGTGCCAGGATCCACCACATCATGCACACACTCAGGTCTCTCAACAACAGGTACAAATATGACTGTCATTGTGCATGTGGATGTGAATGACCTGAGACGTGCCTCCTTGGACTACATGAAAAGAGACATGGAGGAGCTCTCGGATTATGTAGCCCAGGCAGGTATGACCCTAGCCCTGAGCAGCATCCTACCATCACCCAGAATGATACCACAGTATAAGCAGAAAATTATTGATTTCAACAATTGGTTAAGTTTCTGGTGTCATTCTAAGGGGATCCAGTATCTGTCTGAGTGGGATGACATGACTGACAGACCTCGATGCTTTGCCAGAGATGGCCTGCATCTGTCACCCCTGGGCTTCCAAATACTGGCCAAGGCTCTTGCTACCCCTAGAGTGCTTTTTCAGGCGATGTTCCAAAGATCAAATTACCACCATAACAACTAGAAACAAATGCAATCTGAGGGTCATGCTGCACAACGCTAGAAGTCTAAATCTCAAACTGCACTCGCTTGAAGCATTCCTTAAAATGGAGAACAATGACATTTGTGCTGTAACAGAGACCTGGTTCAAGGCAGCAGAAAGCACCCCTGCACTACCAGGCTATAACTCATTCCACACCTTTCGGCCCCAGAACTTGGATCGTAGCTCCAAAGGCAGTCATGTTTCCATATTCATAAGGGATACGGACACCTCCAGAATGGTAGCCCAACATAACATATCAGAGATACTTCAGCTGCAGCTAACATTGGGTAAGACAGCGATTCAGGTCATAGCCTGCTATAGGTCTCCAACCATGTCCCAATACTCACACTCCATGTTCCTAAGCACCCTGGAGAATATTAGGGTCCAACTTAACACTATCATACTGGGCAACTTCAACTACCTCTCCATTAACTAGGAAAACTAATCATGTATCAATACACTTGCCCATTTCCTTTACTTCATTAATTCCAATGCTCTGGACCAGCTTGTTCGTACCCCCACTAGAGGTAGCAGCATCCTTGACCTGGTGAATGCTAACATGGGAGACCGTTGTTCTACACCAATAGTCAGCTCCTCCCTGGTTAGATCTGACCACAAACTAATCACCTTGGAAATCCACATACCCCCCCCCCCCCCCGAGGTAACCACCAAGAAAAACTTCTCTAAAACTAACTTTGGGCTCTTTGGTTGTGTTCTACATGAACTACAGAGTGAACTGGCAGCTCTCACCTGTGTGCCCTGTTCAACCACAGCCTCCCCTCAGGCTTTGTCCCTACCGAATGGTGCACTGGTACAGTCATCCCTCTCCACAATGGAGGAGAGACTATAGACCTTGGGAACTATCGCCCCATTAGCCTGATGAGTCTGATATGCAAAGCTATGGAACGCATCATCATGGACCTAATAAACATGGATCTAGGGAATCTCCAAACTCTGGATCCCAGACAGTTTGGTTTTGTGAAGGGTAGATCATGCCTGCTCAACTTGGTCAACTTCTTTGAATCAGTCACCAGAGGTGTGGATAAAGGCAAGGTGGTTCATACTGCCTACCTTGATCTGGCCAAGGCCTTTGATACCATTCCCCACTCAGGGATCACACAAAAACTCACTAAGATAGGCATCAACCCCTATATCACTAGGTGGGTTGCAAACTGGCTCACAGATAGAACCCACAGTGTGAAAGTAGATGATTCCAAGTCAGACTGCCGACCAGTCACGAGTGAAGTACCACAGGGTTCGGTCCTGGGTCTTCTCCTGTTTGGTATCTACTTTTCTGAAGTCCAGGCCAACAAGTAGGGACTCTGGCTGCCAATTTCGCAGACGATTGCAAGTTGGGAGCTATTAACTCCCCAAGTGATGTTGACATCCTTCAGAAAGGCCTCACTGAGATCGACGACTGGTGTCAGAACCATGGCCTTAAGCTCAATGCCAAAAAATGTGTTGTTATCCCCTTTGGGAAAAACCCAGTTCCCATGAATTACCACACTGATGGTAGTCCACTGAACACAGAAGGTGTTATAAGAGAGCTGGGAACACAGGTTGACAGCAACTTCTCTTTTGACCACCACATTGCCACTGTGGTCAGAAATTTCTTTTATGTGGCACATCTCATTACTAAGGGTTTTGCATCCAGGAAGAAAGAGGTCATTGTCTCTACTCTTCCCTCATTAGGCCAATCATTGAGTACAATGCCCCATTTGGCATGTACCTCACTAAACATCTGCAACAACTGGAGAGGCCACAAAAGTACCTCACAAAGGGGATCCTAGGCCTTAAACATTTGTCCTATATGGACAGACTCAAAAAACTCCCAACTATTTTCTGTGTCATATCGCCTGACCCAGATCTGTTAGAAATGCTACATCTAAAGAAATCCCAAACCATCCGCACCACACGCTCCAGAGACCTCAACCTCTTTACCACAACCAACAAAACATGCTGGAGGGACAGGTTCATAACCCAGAGACTGCCCATGCTATGGAATAGACTTCCCATACATGTCAAGCAGAGCACCTCACTGGCCCTCTTCAAGAGGAATCTTGATGAGTGGATGGGAAATACAAAATTCACCCCAGGGATCACTCCAGGGGCTTTACTCGACAGAGGCACTGGGAACTAACGTCGGGTGGCACGATGCCAGGGTAATCCTATGGGCTAGGCTTGTAAAAGCTCCAGGGCCATTAGCCTAGCACACATTTATGAACTTGTGTATATATAATTTCTAACCATCGAAATTTCAAAACATCGAAATTCTGATCATCGAGACCAGAACATTAAATTTTGAAACATCGAAGGTTACAAGTATAACCAAAAAAAAAAAAATTTAACAATTGTATGCAGGGGGCTGCCCCCCCCCCCCACACACTTTAATATTCCAACTCCGAGACCGCACTACAGTGGAGTAAAGGGAAATCTCCCATTTAGTGCTATATGCAGAAGCGCTAAACGGGAGATTTTCCGTACCCTATCTGTAGTGCCATCACACAGATGGCACATAGACACACACAGTATGCAGGGAAAAACACAAACATTCTCTCACCTACACTTACCTTTTTTTCCCCTTCAAACCTTCGATGTTTTAAAATTCAATGTTCTGAACTTCGATGTTTTAAAAGTTCGATGGTTTGAAGGGGAACCATATATGTAGGTAGATATATATATACATATAGATATAGATATATATATATATATATACACACACACACACACACACACATAGTGAGAGACAGAAAAAAAAAAACATGAGAACACTTAATTGAAAAAACTCTTATGTCCCCCATCAACAAGAATGATGAACTGTACAATATAGGTGCTCTTTCACATTATTAATACAACTGGAATAAAACATTTAAGGATTTGGGATTTAATCCTTTACTCAAATCATAAGCTGACAAAACTGAACACCTAGAGTCAGACAGAAATCATTCAAAATGCCATATAATGTTCAAAAAAACATTCAAAACTGATTATGTTGCACAGCTAATTCAAAAGCAGGAAAAATGACAGTTCTAATTTAAAGAAAATGAAAAAAGAAAGATGATTCAGTTATTCCAGAAATAAATAATACAAAAGTTTCTGGTCTGTAATAGTGCTGCAACCAATTGAAAGAAACAGACCTACTTTTGACAGGCAGAACCTTCCTAGGGATAGGCATCCCAGTCTGGCTAGGCAGACAGGTATTCCTTGCACCTTCCTCTAAGACTGAAGAGTAGTTCTCCCTTTCCTACCAAGGGCACTCCAACAGTTGCAGAGGATATTGTCCAACTCTTGGTCAATAATGGCTACAGGGACTATACTAGAGAGAGCCAAGGAAAAAGAATGGTCTGAGGAACCAAAAATGGGCACCTAATAAAAAAGTGACTAAAAATCACATGGCAATCTACATAAATACTTTTTCCTAGCTTAAAAGTAATACTTCTACAGAAAAAGTTAATGCTCTGTCAAAATATAAGATGTGCACATCTTCCCCCAGGGAAGTTATCTACCCAGCAATAGAGAAGCCTGCAAGACAAGAACTCTTCAGCATTCAGAAAGTTCTGAAGAGGTTGGTACTCAGACTTATCCTTTTCTTCAGCTCTGCTCGAGCTTGTGGGCATGTGCAAGTTACCCTTAGCCTTTCAAAGTTGGCCGGATGTTACATCCCTTGGCAGAATATAACCTATACTGCTAAGGGTACTGCAGCAGTGATCAAATAAGGAACATCTTAGGTTTCTCTCATCAATGCTGGTGCTCTGCACGGTAAAAGCACTTCCGTTAATATAGCCACTGATCACTAAATAGTTAACTGCAGCGCTTAAAAATAGATGTATTTACATGTCTCTTGTATTAATCCCCCTCTTTACATGCCTCTGCCTTTCTCTCTCAATATCACCTTCCAATTCTACTTCCCTTTCCATTACTCAAATCCCTATCTTTGATTTGCATCTGTACATACCATAAACAATCTTGATTATCTGTCAGTCCCGAATTACTCCAGTGGTATAAAAGTCTGGGTCCCATAATCTTTATACACACTGCTGTCTCTCTATCATTACATGGGATAACATTTTTTATCACTGTATTTGGTGGAACTTGTGTAATTACTAGTACAGGTACTGTTTCTCTACAACTGCTATGCTAAATTGGCATCATCAACCCCTTTTTACCCACTATATACTTAATGGGTTGGGATGTCACATTAAAAGTGACCAAATCACTTAGAGCTAATGTTTACACCAATATAGTCTAATTTATTTAATCTGAAACTGTATCAAAACTGTTTAATTTTGATCTATAATTGTATCACAACTGTTAATTAACTTTAGTTTTGGATCCTGGGCTGAAAATGAAAATGAATCAGATAAATTAGCCTTCTAACATAGTTACTAATGGTGTGTGTGCAAAGACACTACATGTTAGAGACATTTAGTGTTTTAATGAAATTAAAATGACTGAAACAGAAAGCTGAAATTAGTACTGTGGTGGGCATTTCACACTTAAATATGCTTTAACTGGTTTCCTATTAGAAGACCGAAGATGCGTTATTTTGAATGCGTCTTGGTCGAACTCAAAAGCCTGAAACGGCAAAACATTGAAGCGGCTTTTAAGCAAATTCTTTCCCTGGGAAAGAATTTGCTTGGCCGCTTTGTTACTTTGCCATTTTTGGCACTGTAGTGCGGTCTCGGAGTTGGTATATTTAAGTAGGGGGGGGGTTGGGGGTGAAGCCCCCCACTTAATGTAATGTTTAAAGTGTTTCTTTTTTTTTGTTGGAACAGCGATTTTTTTCCCTAAGAAAAAAATCGCTGTTCTGATAGTTCGAAATTGTAAGCTTTCGCTTACATAGGGTCAATTAATCACCGTTCGTTTTTATAAGCATACCGTGAGCTAATATAGACTCCTTTAACCAAGACTTAAGAAAAGTTGTTATGTAAGAAAACTTTGTGCCTTCAAATCGTCAGGGGCATTTTCAATCAAGTCTCCACATTCATTCAGCATACCAACAGGGACATCATCTTGGCAAAAAATACTGAACAGTTCTGGCTTTGGCAGGCTTTCCTTAAGCTAGCTCAATATCACAAAGGAAAATGAAGAATACCTTTAAGCTCCCTCTGTTCTTTGGTGCAGGAACAATAAAGGCCTGACAGGGAAAAGGAGAAGCCAGACATGCCCTCAAAAATCTACAGTTACAGCACTTTTCTACATAACAAACCATAGGCTGAAATGGGCTCATCTGGGATCAGTCCACTACCTAGGCAAACAAACACAAAATAAATAAAACAGCATCCTTGATGATACAAACTATATCAACTGCCTAGATAAACTGAGATCACTAAACTGAGTTTTTGGCTGTGTTTTCCTTCATCAAATGATTATCTGCTATTTATTACAAGAGCTTCAGTGACTGCGCTATATGATAAAAGGTGAAAGGTTTCAGGTATAAATTTAGTTTCTAACTTTTATGTCAGTGCTATAACACTAACTGTCCTAGGCAATGAAGACTCCCATATAATACACACTTTTAATGTAACAAAAAAACAGAAGAATAAGCGCTTTCAGCCAGTTTAACTGGCCTTCATCAGATTCATCTGAAACAACTATCAATTACACGTGTGTGTGTATATATATATATATATATATATATATATATATATATATATATATATGATACAGTCACAGGCAATGAGCTTAATTAAACAATTAAAACAATTAAAAACTTTTTTACGTATTTAAATATTAAAAAAATGTTTAAAATGATGTTTAACCCTTTGTATATATAAAATATATGTATGCATACATATATGTGTATAACCAACACATTAATATCAAAACATCGTTCAGACAATTCACATTTAGTACAAATCAAAAAATAACTCAATTAAATGAAAAACAGGTTAAAGGAATAAATAGGAATACATAAAATACACTACAAAACCATAAAATAGGTCATGTTCTGGCCTTTAAAATAGGTTTCAATGATATGTAGTCGTTAATTCCAGGGGGGCTGAATGCATTTAATTTAACTTGCCATATAACTTCTTTTTCTTCCAATATAAGATTTTCATCAAACAACCCCCCCCCCCCCCCCCCCAGGATTAAAGTGTACTTTCTCAAGTATAGCGAAACAAAAAGTGTGGTTGGAGTTGTTGGACTGTATGTGTCTAAACAAGGCATTCTTTGTATTTTCTTTTTTAATATTATATATATGTTCGTAAATTCTGTTTTTTAAGTGCCTATCCGTCTTCCCAACATAAAATGCTGGGCAGGCCATACACATGGCCAAATGAACCACACTTTTAGTATTACAATTTCCTATCTGGAAATCAATTTTATTTTTACACAAATTGTTCAATGTAATGCTATTACTCGAGCGTTGTTGTCTCACAGTTAGACGTTGCCCGTTCGATTCTCAGTTAGAGTGTCTTCTGTGTGGAGATATGCGTGAATGGGCGTTCCTTCATTGAAGGTTGTGCATTAGGCCCGGCAAGCCAGCACGTAAAAATCTCCTGCCAATCATTAGCGGACCTGAGTTCCGCTGTGGCGACCCCTAACCGGGAAAAGCCGAAAGACACAAACAAATGCTATTACCCTCGTATATATAAGCACACTGATTGCAAGTTAAAACATGCCTACAATAATATCCCATACTTACTTGATGATTTGTGGGATTTTTTGAGTAGGCTGAAACATGATTTATGGAACAGTAGTTTGATTTTTCTGAGCATAGATGTGGTGGATTTATTTAATTCTATACCCAAAGAAGAAGATTTAGAATTTTTTCACACTTCCATGACACGATATTTGAATTTAAATAATGATAAAATTCTTCTTTTATTGGAATTGATGATTATTGTTCTAGAAAATAATCTTATATATTTTGAAGGTAAATACTACAGGCAATTAAAGGGAGTAGCTATGGGGGCGTCTTGTGCCCCCATATTTGCCAACCTTGTGCTCACAGAATAGACATGTTTAAAATAGTGAATTTAGACAATATTTTACTCTTAATGTACGTTTCCTGGATGATGTATTTATTTTATGGAATGCGGAAAACAATGTCATTCACAATTTTGTTGGATATTTAAATAGTATCTGTCCCTATTTTAAATTTATATATTCATTAAGTGAAACCGGGTTGCCATACTTGGATACCTACATTTCTCATACACCTTTAGGATTCAAATCAAATATACATTGCAAGCCCACTTTTAGTAATTCCTACTTAGAGTATCAAAGCGGCCACCTTTTTTCACAGAAAAAAAAGTATTTTAAAAGGGCAATGTATCAGGGCAGCTAGGATGACTTCCAACCAACAAGATGTTGCACAAGAACTCAATTTTATTGGTAGAATGTTCTTAGAAAGAGGTCATCCTGTTAAATTAGTTGAAGACACTATTGAGTATATTTCATCACAATGGGGGACATTATATAAACCTCTCTTAGGTGCAGACTTTACACAAATGGATAAAAGAAAAAAATGAGAAAAATACTGATTTCTCACGAGCTATGATTTTAAAATATAATACACAAGCACCTATTGTAAAAAACATTATAGATAGGAACTGGAATGTTCTTAGAGGTAACACTGAAGTCTATAGTCGTCTAGGTTATCAACCTAGGTTTGTTTAAAAGACTGGCAGGAATATAAAATTCCAATTGGAAAATTATAAAAGTGATAGGACTAAGAAAGCACTCAGAGGAGCTACAAAATGTGGAGCTTGCAATCAGTCTGCTTATATATACAAGGGTAATAGCATTACATTGAACAATTTGTGTAAAAATAAAATTGATTTCCAGATAGGAAATTGTAATACTAAAAGTGTGGTTTATTTTGGCCATGTGTATGGCCTGCCCAGCATTTTATGTTCGGAGGACGGATAGGCACTTAAAAAATAGAATTTACGAACATATATATAATATTAAAAAAAAAATACAAAGAATGCCTTGTTTAGACCCATACAGTCCAACAACTCCAACCACATTTTTTGTTTCGCTATACTTGAGAAAGTACACTTTAATCCTGGGGGGGGGTGGTGATGAAAAACTTATATTGGAAGAAAAAGAAGTTATATGGAAAGTTAAATTAAATGCATCCAGCCCCCCCTGGAATTAATGACTACATATCATTGAAATCTATTTTAAAGGCCAGAACATGACCTATTTTATGGATTTGTAGTGTATTTTATGTATTCTTATTTATTCCTTTAACCTATTTTTCATTTAATTGAGTTATTTGGGAGCGAAACAAAAAGCGTTGTATACACCAACAACTTTTACATCACCTTTTACATAATAGCTTACTTTCAGACTCCCAACATGGTTTTAGACCTTTCCATAGCACCTCCACAGCTCTTCTCTCCTTTACAGACACTATCAACAAACATCGCAATAACAACCTATACTCTTCTGCTTTATTTCTTGACCTCTCTAAAGCCTTTGATATGGTGAACCATCAACTTTTGCTAGACACATTGAAATCTCTCTCACTTAAATCTTCTGCATTGCACTGGTTTGACTCTTATCTGAAGGACAGACAACAAGCAGTCCTTTGGGACAGCCATCTATCCTCTCAGCTCCCAGTCACTATCGGTGTCTCTCAAGGATCCATCTTAGGACCCCTTTTCTTCCCCATATTTATAAATAACCTGTCTACTTCACTCCCAACATGCTCATGTATTCAATATGCAGAACATTCAACTCTCATCTGTTCTGCTGTATCTCCAGCTGAACTTCATTCTTCCACCCAAAAAGTCTTTACGGCAGCAGAAAAATGGTTCCAAGATATCTGTCTCCTCCTTAGTCCCAAAAAAACAAATTATTACTTTTCTATCCAACCCTTAAAACTGCCCCTCTCTCCTTTTCTATTGCGTCGGAAAATGGCACTATCATTACACCTGATTGTTCCACTAAACTACTAGGCGTTACAATAGAAAATCAACTAAACTTTGATTACCACATTGACCTAACCATCAAAGCTGTTAATAAAAAGATAGGTGCCCTCTACAGACTTAAGCCCTTTCTAACAGCAACTACCAGGGTGTCTCTAGCCCAAACTCATCTTATCTCTACATTATTGTATGCCTCACCATCTTTTATAAACCTTTCAAAATCGAACCTTCAGAAACTTGCCATAGCCTACCATAGCATTGCCAGATTTGCCACAGGTTCCCTATTTCGGACCCACCATTGTGTTAATCTCAAAAAGCTTGACTGGCTTGAACTTCAAAATCTTATTCTCCTACATCAATTAGCTATCACCTATAACATTCTCCATTACCCTTCTAATACACCCATACTAAATAACCTTGTTGTCCCTTACAGGAATCTTACTTCCCTTCGCTCACCTAACAAACTACTAGTAGCCACTCTCAAAACGCACAACAAAGCTGGCGACTCCTTGTTTACAAATGCCATTGGCTCATACTGGAATAAACTTCCCTTAGAACTGACCACTCTAGGCTCATCACAACTTTTCAAGAAACAACCAAGGAACTATTTTAAATCTCACTGGCTATGCCCTTGCTCGAATCCTGACTGGCTTCAGCATCCAACTCTTTTTTCAGCTCTCTCCATTACTCTTCTACTTGTCACTATCACTACTACTACCCCTCCTCTGTAGCTCACCCTCCATCCACTTGGATAGTACTTTTAGTTGTCATATTACTGCAACCTTTATACTGTCATATTATTGCAACCTGTCATCTTACCTTTTATCCAAATCTACATGTTGCTCCCAGCTGTACAAATCCGCTTCTTAAAACTAGTGCCCTGGCACTAAACGTTTATCAAAAATTGTTAATACTGTAAATAGTTGAATACAGTCTTACGTGAGTTAATGCTTTCTTTTTTGATTGTACTATTCCTACTCTTGCAAAGAATTTGGAAATAGAAATCCTCCCCGTATGTTATAGTTTTGCTAAATTGTTTTTGCACTGTTACTATGCTGCATGGGAATAGTTCTTTACATGCTTATAATTTGTATCTTATTGTGCTATTTTTTTGTTATTATTATTTACTAGTATATAGTGGAGCTTTTCTCCTCGGGCCTCTGCTGAAAATGGACATGTATCCAGTCAGACTAGCCCGGTCAACAAATGTAAAATAAATAAATAAATATTTTTTTATTTGTACTAAATGTGAATTGTCTGAACGATGTATTTGATATTAATGTGTTGGTTATACACAAATTTTATATATACAAAGGGTTAAACATCATTTTAAACATTTTTTTAATATTTAAATACGTAAAAAAGTTTTTAATTGATCAATTAAGCTAATTTCCAGTGGCTGTATCATATATATATATATATATATATATATATATATATATATATATATATACGTGTAATTGATAGTTTCAGATGAATCTGATGAAGGCCAGTTAAGCTGGCTGAAAGCGCTTATTCTTCTGTTTTTTTGTTACATTAAAAGTGTGTATTACATGGGAGTCTTCATTGCCTAGGACTTCAAGCTTCTACAGCCTGTTACTTTTGTATTTGTTTTTTGTTTCACCGTCATATAACACTAACTGTGGCTGAATTCTGTGGTGTCAGTTTTCTTGAAGTCTGACTGTTGGGATTGCTTCTGCTGGTTAACAGGAAATAAATAGTTTTCTCCCTTAATAGATTATGATCACTAATGTGCATTTCCAACCATCTCTTCTTCATGAAATGAATGTATACTACCTCTGAAGCTTAAGTAGCTATGCTACATTTTGAAGTGTGTGGATCTTTGGCTGTGTGACAGAAACGTAACCTTCTGTGACGGTCTCATAAGTACAATCACAAAAAGAGTTATTTCCAGTCAAAATTGACATTCGAGAAAGATAAAAATGCCAAAAATTAATTTTTACAAGGGAGGCTTTGCCACAATCCCTCATCCCTGCTACTTAAATATACCAACTGTATCCTGGGAAACGGAGAAATCCCAGAGATACTGCAATATTAAAAAAAAAAAAACAGATACATAAACAAAAAAAATTGTCAAGATGAACAGGAACTGTTTACACAACTATGTACACTTTCCCCAGTGGTCTAACATATACCACTTTTAAAGAGCCCTGAGTATGCCCCAGATAATCCCGGTTCAATTAGTAGCTCAGGTGCCTTTACTGGAGCAGCCAGCTAAGAAAAGATGGGAGTGGCCTGCTAATGCCACCCACACATAATGGAAGAATGGGAGTCAGAGGGGAGGGGAGATTCAAGTTCAAGTTTATTTAGGTACTTGTTTCCCAAGCACCATAACAATAACTTTACATAAAAACTCACCAAATAAATAAATCAGACAGTAAAAGCACCATAACAATATTACAATGTGGAGAACAAAACTCAAGATTGGGTTAAAGAAAAAAGTAAAACAAGCTAAGAAGGATTTGGTAGACTCCCTCTGAGGAATCAACATTTGGGAAAAGGCCTACCAATAATGCTTTGGCTAACCATCATAAATAAGCTGATAATGCTTGCACCTACAAATCTGTAGTTGTAATGTTTGATACTTTTGTGCTGTTTCTTGTACCAAGGATATGGGAAGAAGGAGGAGGAAGCAAGAAGATGCCAAGGAATAAATTCAGATGGGGTTGTAGGTATGTAGAACACATCATCACAGCACTGTGCTTTGTGATTAGTGGAGGGGTGCGAGGAACATTCCAAGTGGAGGCTGTTGTCCCTGGTTTCACTTTAAGAAAAGTTGAGTGGGAATGTGGGCTTGATGAGATTTCAAGGGTTACAGGGACTAAAAATGCATTTAAAAACTATCCCGTACCTGGCATCAGAGTTGTACGACAGTAAATGCTAGTGGACAATGCTGAGTGTGAAAGCTATTTCACCAACATGGGGACTCTATGTTCAATACCAGAGGTATACCCCTCATTGGTAAGATCTGACCATAAATTAATCTCACTGGACATCCATATCCCGTCCCCACCCCCAGCCAAGGAAACCACGGTGAACAACTTCTCAAAAGCAAACTTCACACTTCTCAAAACCGAGGTGGAATCCTTCAAAGCCCCCGGGCCAGTGGAAAATACGACCCAAACCGCAAAATCCCTTACAAACGCATTCTGTGGACACCTACAGGAATGCATGGATCGTGCTATTCCAAATAAAACCAAGACTCACTCCTCTAAAGGCAGGAGACCTGCCTGGTGGACCCCAGCCATAAATAAGCTATACAACAGAAGAAGGAAGCTACTACATGATCGAGCAAAATCCCAAAAAGGGAAGGCATCTCTGATCAGTACTAGCAAGAAACTACGATCCCTCATAAAATCATCTAAGGCCAGCTTCGAAAGAAAAATTGCACAAGACGCTAAAGATAATCACAAGGCCTTCTTTAGTTATGTCAGGAACCTGGGTGGCAACTCCCAGATATGCTTTGAGTTAGCGCAAAATGACAAAAAATACACTGAACCCACAGACATTGCCAACATCCTGGCAGACAGGTTCAGTGCAAACTCCCCCCCTTCCCCCCAAAAGAGCAAATGTCTATCCCAACAGAGTGTAGCCTCCCTGACATCACAGATGCACAGGTGAGAGCTGCCCTCTCCAAAGCAAAAAAACACAGCATCAATGGGACCGGACGGTGTCCCGGGCTGCGTCTTACACAAGCTCCAATAAGAACTGAACCCTCACATAAAGTCACTGTTCAGTCTCAGCCTTACTACAGGATATGTACCCAAGGAATGGCGTACAGCAACAGTGGTCCCACTCCACAAAGGTGGTGCCACAATGGACCCCGGAAACTATCACCTTATAAGCCTGACTAGCCTGGTCTACAAAGCTTTGGAGCGTATCATCATGGAACTCATAAACAAAGTCATTGGGAACCTCCAAACACTGGATCCTACCCAATTCGGCTTTGTTAAGGGCAGATCTTGCCTCTTGAACCTGGTCGACATCTTTGAAACAGTCACCAAGGCCATAGATGAAGGGAAGGTAGTCCACACAGCCTATCTGGACCTCGCAAAAGCCTTCGACACAATACCCCACTCGAGCATCATAAATAAGCTCACCTGCTTAAATATCAACCCCTATGTCACAAGATGGGTTGCAAACTGGCTCAGGGATAGAACCCACATGGTCAGAATTGCAGGTGCCATTGTCAGACTCTAAACCAGTTACAACTGGCGTCCCACAAGGCTCAGTCCTGGGACCTCTCTTGTTCGGTATATATTTCTCTGAGGTACAGGCTAACACGGGAGGACTATGGCTGACCAAGTTCGCAGATGACTGCAAACTGGGTGCCATAATCAACTCGCCGACTGACACAAGCATCCTCCAAAAGGGTCTCACAGAGACGGATAACTGGTGCCACAGCCATGGCCTAAAGCTAAATGCCAAAAAGTACATAGTCATCCCCTTTGGGAAAAACAAAGTGCCCACAAATTACCACATAGGTGGTAATCCATTAAGTACGGAAGAAGTAATTAGGGATTTGGGGACCCAAGTAGATAGCAATCTCTCCTTTGACAATCACGTTGCCAAAGTGGTTAGAAAGACCTTCTATATAGCCCACCTTATCATGAAAGGGTTCACATCTAGATCAAGAGAGGTCATTGTGCCCCTCTATTCATCACTCATCAGACCCATAATTGAATACAATGCCCCATTTGGGATGTACCTTACCCGACACCTGCAGCAACTGGAAAGACGCCAAAAGCACCTCTCACCAAGAGGATCAAGGGACTCAAACAGATGCTCTACACAGTTAGGCTAAGGAAACTCCAGCTCTACTCAGTTGCTTACCGCCTACTCAGAGGCAATCTGTGCCTGACGTATAAAGCCATGTCCAACCCAGAATTAATGGACATGCTCCACCTCAGGAAATCCAAATCCCTTACAGCTACACGCTCCAGGGACTTAAACCTCAGCAGAGAAATAAATAGGACATGCTGGAGGGACAGATTCATATCCCAGAGGCTCCCCTCACTCTGGAACAAAATCCCAAACCATGTTAGGCAGAGCCCCTCAATGATCCTCTTCAAGAGAAATCTTGACGAGTGGATGGGAGATCGTAGGTTTACCCCTGGGATCTCTTCTGTGTCCCTACTAGACAGAGGCACAGTAAACTAACCTTAAAAGGGCTATCTTCTGTGACCTACTATACAGAGGCACAGTCAACTGATCTAAAAGGGTGGCGAAAGCCAAACGCACTCTGGCTAGGCTTATAAATGCCCTAGGGCAGATAGCCTAGTATCATCCTATGAACCTATTTTGCTAACAAGCTGACCATGTGGAACAAACTGCGGGTAGGTTACAACACAATCAATAATAATAAAATGACATGCAAGTTCAATAAAATCTTTATTCTATCACAATACTCTCTAATGCCTCTGTTAACTTCTAGGGTGAAGGATCAGTAAAAAGGAAATCCACTATAAATAATACCCACAGCACCACAATTAACCAATTAAAAAAAACGTAATTAAAAAAAAAAACACATCAAAGCCTTAAAGAGACACTTACACTATTCCCATACCTCTCAACCTGGAAACATCAAAAATCTGGACAAAGCCCCAAGAAAAGTAGGTACAACTGGCCAAAAATCGATATGCTAATTAACATAAAATGTGGATATATAATTAGGTAACCCCACCCACTCCAATGGCAATATGGGATACCAGCATTCAAACACAAATTGAAGAACAGACAGAATATAACCAGAATATTGTTTTACTTAAACATTTGAATGTGTACCAAACTTTGAACTTGTATAAAACTAAAATACAATTGTCTTTTGTAAAATTAAAATTAACTGCATTGAATCGAGAGAGATGTTGAAAGCTGACAAGCAACAGCAGACCCATTTAGAAAATCAGAAATAAAAGGGGGGGATTGATGATGATGATGATGACTTAATTCCATGTAAAGCTTGCACTGTACTAGTTAGGCAACAGATTCATAGTTACTAGGTATCTCCTTCGAAGGAGGACATTCTCAAGACTGCTGCATCCACCGCCTTTAAAAGTACAACACAGTACAGTATCATCAAGCCATCTACATACTGTGGGAGTAGAACCCACAGCCTTCTGTATCAAAAGCAAGTATACTACCCATTGTGCTGCTAACAATGCAAGCAGACTTGGCATAAGCAGCACTAAACTTCTCTTCCCCTGAAGCTCTCAAGCTCCTTGTAAAATCCACTCGATGCTCAACTATATTTCTCAACTTTGCAGCACATGAAATCTGGAAAAAGCCACAATTTATTGTGGGGGACAAAAGCCCAATAACCAAGGACACATTTTAAACATTGCTTGTACAATCTTGGAAAGTTGCTAGAATAAAATGTTTTGTGCTACCAAATTACCATGCGTTTCCTGAAAGCTAGGAAGACTGAAACTGAAATGGCTACCATTATTTAGTGAATTGAGTTCTCACTAATTTGAACAGACCAAAAAGTATGAATCAAACATTGAATCACAAGTGGTGGTATGGGTAGGGAATTCAGACTCTTGCTCCTTGTACCCACACGGTTTGAGCCTGAGTAACACTAACCACCAGGTATACTTAAAGGGGCATTTTACACACTTACACACAGACACCCCCCCCACCCATACACCCAGCAAAACTATATCATAGATTGAACGGACTAACTAACCCACACACACCCAGTAAAACTATATCAGATAATTGTAGATTGAACAGACTAACTAGCAGCGCACAGTTCGTAGATTGAACAGACTTACAGCACAGCAGATAAAATACAGCAAACTAGCTTGAACACACAGTTCCATTCTAACTAGCGCTGCGTATCAGATAAACAGTTCTTCTGAATAGAGTGGCTGGCAGGGTAAAAGCTATGCCACTAAGCAGCATTACAGGCCTGTTAGCCATATCAGATAACATTTTTTACTCTGTTTTCTTACCTGGAGGCTGAGCCCATTTCTCATCAAGACCTGAGGACATGTGGGCGGACTCTGCATGGGCAGCTGCCATTGCTGTTATATTCCCTATTTCCTTCCAAAATAGTTCAAAGCAAATATCTAAGTCCAACAGGCAGTAGCTGATGTCACGCACGCCACTGTAGGCTGGTGATGCGTGGTGACAGCCATAAATTTAAAGTGGTAATACAAAAATAAATTAAAAAAAAAATAAAAAAACAATTGGGAATTAAAGGGGCCACTCGGGAATTCATGGCACTCCATTATTTTGCCCTCAAAATCGGTAAATACCAAGGAATTCAGTATGGTTGAGAGGTGTGACTATTCCATGCACATTCATTATTTAGTCCATTAGGGTGTAGGGTATTAAACTTTAATATAAACAAAGTCTTTTTATACAGCAAAATCTCCTTAATATTACATCACTTCTACCACTATCTCCTAAAAATACGTGTTGCAAAATTGTAGCCTCCGGTAATGAAGTATCACTATTACTTGTATTAGAAAAATGTGTTGCAACAGGGCTAGTTTGTTTCTTTTTTATGTTTAGTGTCTCTGGTATAACAAAATAAGCTAGATTGCAGGAACATATCAGTTGTTTAAATGACAGAATCAATGGCCCAGAAGGAAAACAAAACAGAGCTGGTTCAGAAAAGTCAAAAGTTAAAACTGACAGTCAGACACTTGTCCCTAGAATTTCCTGAAGCTTAAAGTTAATGTGGAGAGTTCCTGGAGGCTACTGGAGCTTTTATCAGCTTTACTGAGTAGCAGGATAAGGAAGGAATGTTCCAATAGACTGATTTTTTCATCTGGACAATCAGGTTTTAGACAATCTTTAAGAGTGCTTTCCCATGCCCCACAGTGACCACACAAAAATTCTGGCAGATTGCAGTCTGGGATGTCATTGTCTGGGCTTCAGCAACAGGCACAGACCATGTGCCTGTCACCTCACCCTAAATTTTCCCCCTCTTTCCAGCAGCAATGGAAAGTGTGGCTTTTAAAGGTATAAACTTCAACCAGTTTGAGAAGACAACTGAAACAGCACTTCTTGAATATTTTATTCAGGCAAAAACATGCATTCTATTAGTCTGTTTTTGATAGGAGACATCGAGTGATGGCAAACGGGCGAGACACACCTACAATTGCTGGCATGTATGTGCTTTCAGGGTGTGGTTCCCTGAAAATAATACACAAACATTTTTCACAAATTGTTTAGATATGCAAAACAACCACATATATTTAAAATAATGCAACACGTTGCCTGTTCACATGACATAGATCATTCTAAGTAAGTTGCATGGGTTCAATGTGGGAATTTTTACAGATGGAAAATAAAATAGATTAGCATATAATTTACAACAATGTAACTCACTTTCTACACAGTGTTACAGGAACTAATGGCATCTGGAGAGAAAGCTAAATATCTGTGTGAATGCATTTTCAGAACTAGAGCACCCAGAAATGGAATATTCATTCCTTCTAACAAAACAGTTACCTCTCAAAGACAAATAATGGTAGAATTACATTTCACTCTGCATACATTATTAAGAGCTGCTATAAAGTAGTTGGCAAACGTGTTTTTTTGTCCAATCTACACAAGCCATTTTTCCTAATTTCCAGCATGCAAAAAACTTTAAATACACTTAATTTACACATGAAAGTAGAGTGGACATTTCCGGACAATAAAATAAATACAGTTGTGAAATTTAATAACTTGAACTTGCTAAAGAAACATTTATAAACACAAAAAAATCGCAAACATTAAAACACAACAGTCACCTGTGGCAAGAAACTGGCAATACTGGTTTGTACAGTTGAGGGATCTTCCTATTTATCAAAGGATGAAGAGATTCTTTGAGGCGATGGTAGTTCCTTTCTAGTTCTCGCTGATATTCCTTTTGGTCAGGGCCAATTAGACTTTTGTTTTTGCGCAATGCATCTTCACACCTGTAAAACACATAGTCTGAGATCTATTTGTAGTGATGGCTATGCATTTAGGCCTAGCTCTAGGACAACAAAACAAGTATTTCTGAGTCTTATGTAACAACACTAAATAAGCTAAGAGGTTGCTTGCCAGGATATTCAAAATGGTAGTGAAGGGATGAAAAACAGTGAGTCACAATAATGGTGGTCAGAATTTATCATGCACCATTACAACTACAAGGGCAGTTTATTGGTCATTAACCTGTCCATAAACTGTTGAAGAAAGGCAAGTCACTGTAAGTACCATATGTAATAACACTTTGTAATAATGAAGATGTTTGTAATGACTATTTTAGAAAGAAAGGGACAGGGCATAAAAAAAAAAAAAAGAGTCCCTGATTACTGAAGCCACAGTTTCTTCAGATGCACGTCATCTAAGCAACAAAAATGTCCACAATCCTTGGCAGTCCATTGCCTCTTAAATGCTAATGACTATCAAATGTCCATGATCCTTGAGGGTCTGGTTACCCCTTCAGACCTTCAGTGCATCCAAACCTTGCAGATCAGTGGTCCACCAATCTCATAAGAACTGAGACATTACAGAGTTGGTCTTGGTAGTGTAGCACAGTCGATTCACTAGTGTCAGGTTATGGCAGATAAGCTCAATATTCTCTGGATGTACACAGAACATAGGCAGATGAATGCAAGGTGTTTCGGGAAAAGGATCCAAGTACAGCTTTAATGCTGTTTAGACTGTAGCAGGCAGGCTCTCAGGGTTCTACATACATGCAGAAGCAAAGTTGTTGTTGTTGTTGTTGTCTTTCGGCTTTTCCCGGTTAGGGGTCGCCACAGTGGAACTCCAGTCCGCTAATGATTGGCAGTTGGTTTTTATGGTGTTGAGTTGCCAGCTCGACGCCCAACCTTCAACGAAGGCACGCCCATTCAATGCATGTCTTTCGAAAGCCCACTCGACTGCAGGGAGGACATGCAGACTCAACACAGAAGGCACTCCCAACCCAAGCCGAGAATCGAACGGGAGAACCTCTTGCTGTGAGGCAACAATGCTACAGCTGCGCCACCGTGGAAGTACATACATGCAGAAGCAAAGTATACACAGAAATTAAACATCTAATTGTTGGGTTTACAGGACAGGCCGAGTAGAGCCTGTCTATATTTTTCTTTCTGATAACTATATGAGTGAGTCAGTTGTTTGTAATGCAATCATTCAGGTAACATCTGAATTAAATACTAAGCCCTGTGCATATACTAATACTAAAAGTGGCAACTAAGATCAGAAGGCATGGTATGAAGATCCCCTTTTCCAGATAATGCTGAAATACAGAAATGGAGTTTGTTATTGTGTAGACATTCATTAGCCGAGAGTTAGTTTTGTTTTTGGAAAAAGGCATTTTGATGAGGTATGAATACTGTGGAGTCAAGCCAGAAGCCTTTGAATGGATGGGCATTTTCAGCATGCAAAAAGTTCAGGGTTGGGAATAGCAAGTGAATCTGCACGTAGTCTGAACATGACTAGAATTCCAAACAGCAAACACCTTTGTCATGGAAAAGTTGATGCATGAAGTTTAAATCAAAGGAGTTGGGGTTAGGCTGGTGATGAAGGGGTGGGGGGTAAATGCCTGTGATTGCTATTTTAAGGACAGTTTATTGGTCATTTTCTTTAGCAGTTCAGTAGTTAGGTTGACTTTAGGGTAGCTTTTGACACCAGCATGAAGTTTTTCAAATATTAATAGAAGCACTAACAGATAATTCTCAATGTCTGTAGTTATGGAAAATAAATGTAATTTTTGTGTGAGACTGTTAAAATACAGATACTGGGTTTAAAACAGGATCTATTTATAATTACTGCATTTAAGAATGTTAGCAGTAGAGAGAGAAGTGAGCAAACGCTTACGGAAAACCCAAGAAATGCTGCAAATATGTTTTCAAAGAATGCTGCTTCCCTCCTTGGCTACTGCTGTTAAAATTCTTGTTAAGACAATTCTCCTTGTTTCTTCTTTAAAAGAACTTTTATTAAAATAATTTAAAACAAAAAACAAAATAAAAGCTACAACCTAACCATTTGAAAGTTAGCGTTGTAACGCAAAAAAGAGAGATGAGCGCTTTCGGTTTATCAACCTTCTTCAGATCTGAAGAAGGTTGATAAACCGAAAGCGCTCATCTCTTTGTGTTACAACGCTAACTTTCAAATGGTTAGGTTGTAGCTTTTATTTTGTTTTTTGTTTTAAATTATTTTAATAAAAGTTCTTTTAAAGAAGAAACAAGGAGAAGCGTCTTAACAAGAATTTTAACAGCAGTAGCCAAGGAGGAAAGCACCATTCTTTGAAAACGTATTTAAGAATGTGGTTATTCATTTAAACTTCTAGTAGGGGAAAACTGGTTGTGATACCCCATGCAATGACTACACCAAATCTGATTTTTTGTAAGAGAAGGGAATGTGCACTTTGGAGAGATGGGCTTCAATATGGTATGGAATTACTGCACAAAAGTATCAGAAAGAGGAGTTAAACAGTAGGTGCTGGCAAAAGACAGAACATTCCATAAGAAAACATCACAGTGAAGACCTTGTTTCCATTGAATAGAGATTAACATTAAAATGAAGCAGAAAAGTACCAGTTCATCCTGGAAAAAAGGCTGGAAGAATGAAAAAGAGGTGTGTGTGTGTGTGTGTGTGTGTGTGTGTGTGTGTGTGTGTGTGTGTGTGTGTGTGTGTGTGTGTGTGTGTGTGCATGCGAAAATGAGATATGGAGAGGAGAATAATTTGAAAAAAAACGAGTGGATCAAAAGTGTACTTTTTTTGTGAACAAGACCAAGTGAGGATATGGGAAACAAGCATTTTTCACATTGTGAAAAGCAGACTCAGCATTCTAGGTGCACAAAGTAGCTAAGTAATTGAATGGCAAGGTTTTAGGAATAGGGTCCAGGCACAAGAATAATTTTGAATTGTGCACAAGATAGAGAGATGTCCAAGGTATCCTGCACCTTACAGTGATCACCACCAATCTTGCTATGATCTTTATAGGTTTTCTGCAAATCTGTGCTTCATTTCTGTACTACCTTGCTGGTAGGTTCTAACTACATTGTCTTTCCTCACCATCTGCTTCCTACTGATCTACAAACTGACATGATCACAGGTACAGGTGCACATATTTTGTTTCAACTTCAAATAACTCAACAGTACCTTAACATTAGCACTCGTACTCCCAAGAAGCTCAGCCAGGTCCCAAGTGAATGGCATGAGCTGTATTCTGATGGTTCCACTGCAGAAATGTATGACACTGTTTAATACCTAGGTGTCAGCTTGAAACGAATTACATCAGTCTATACACACACATCTGCTCATGTCAGAGCATAAAACAACTTAACATGAGATGGAAGATTTTCATGTTACTGTACATTGATGCTTGAGATGCAACTGTGAAAGGGGTCCTTCAACCTCAGACTGAATATGGATTATCCACTGTTTGCAAGTGCCTTTTTTCAAGTCAGACCACCTTGCAAACACTTATCAAGATGATTTACAGATTTATGATACTGTCATCATGCAGTTTACTATTTCAGTTTCAGTAAATGGATTACTGTCTTGTATATACACAAAAAATCCTAATAAGAGAAGGAAATTATTCAGGCAAACTAGTACAATCAGCTGTGGACCAGAACTGGAGTTCTCAAAGGACAACAGAAGACTATACCTTCTTTCTCCTAGGGCCCATAACTGTTAGTTCTTCCTCATATAAGCAAAAGCATCCGATGACTTAAGAGAGCTCAAAACTCAAGCCCATTTTCATACAATACCAGAAATGGAAGGAGATATTTGCTTTCCAACACCCTTCTCTTGTAAAAACTTAAAACATTTGACCCCAGCCTTTCACCTACACAACAGTTTGAGCCATCTTACTGAATGTGTCCACAATGTACATGGGATAGATACCTATATCATTTTCTAACCAAACAATGTCAGAGTCCCACAAGGATCCATTCTTGGGACCCTTGTTATTCACTACATTTAAAATGGGCTTTACAATATGGCAACACTTGTTCAATATGCATATGACTCTACATTAATATGTTCAGCACCAATAACTATAAACTATAACACACTATGTTGCCTGATTGTCACTAACAAGTATGTTTTTTCTCAACCTCTTTAATCTAAACCTCTCTACTGGTTATATTCCTGAAGCCTGGAAAACAGGTACTGTAATAACATTACACAATGGTGGTCCAGCCATGGACGCTGATAACTATAGACCCTTTAGTCTCAGTAAATTCATATTTAATACTATGAAGCACATTATTTCAGACTTCATTAATCTAGTCATTGAAAATCTCTTAACTCTGGACCCTCATCAATTAGGCTTTTGTCAAAGGAAGGCCTTGCTTCTTTACTCTCATTAATTTCTTTGAGAAAGTAAATAAAGCAGTGCATACTGGTTACACAGTGCATACAGCATATCTAGACCTGGCCATGGTCTTTGACACTATTCCTCATGCAGGCATTTTGATAAACTTGTAAATCTGAATATAAATCCTTATATTATGCAGTGGATAACTACCTGGTTGTCTGACAGAACCCACGTGGTTAGAGTTGCTGGTGCCACTTCTGAAAGAAAAAAGTTACCAGTGGTGTACCACAAGGCTCAGTTTTGGGTATATATTTCTCAGACCTTCAGGCCACCACTCCTGGCCTATGGTTCACTTAGTTTGTATATAACTGTAAATTGGGTGGCAGTGTCCAGTCTTCAGCTGACTCAAAAATTGCTCCAACATGGGTTAAACAGTGTTAACAACTGATGCAAGAAAAATGGTCTCAAATTAAATGTAAAAAAAAAAAATGTAGCATAGTTCATTTTGGTAAAACAGTTTCACTTACTGTACAGGAGATGCACCCTTCCAAACAGACACTGTAGCAAGTGGCCTAGGCACTCTTATTGATGATTCCTTTTCATTTGACCATCAGGTCATTACTGTAGTTCAGAAAGCCATTTATCTGGTCAATTTAATTTCCAAAGGTATCTCCACTAAATCAACAAAACTCTTAATTACTTCATGTCTTATCAGATTCATTATTAAATATAACACACCTTTTGTCTAAACATACCGCACAACTTGGGAGACCTTATAGTGACCTCAAAAATCTTAGTTATCAAGAGAGTGTCAGTCCTTTTTCTGTATTTAGTCTCTTACAGACTACTCTGTGGAGTACTATGTCTAGCCTTTCTAGTCAAAGTTTCAACCCTATTTGATCTCCTATTCCTTTGTAGAACTAAGGGTACTTCAAATTCTCGGTTAAAGGAAATAAACCTTCATCAGCAGATAAGACATGTTGGCATGGTAGACTCACATTCCAACATATCCCTCATCTCTGAAACAAACTTACACTACATATCAAGCACAGGAGCAGTCCTGCCACCTTCAAAGTAAACTTAGATAATTCAATGGTCAGCCTCAAATTATCTCCGGTCTATCTCATCTTGCCTTCCTTGAGGCTAAAGGGAATGTTTGAATAGAGTTTTTTGGCTAGGCTTGAAATGGTCTGCAGATTGATTCCCTGGTATGAACCTGTAACACAAAACACTTTCTGATCCCTTGAGAAGTGGTTTCAAGAGTCCACTTCAATATTAAGTTCCCAAAAAAGAAAAAAAAAGAACTCATTCATTTTAACAATAATGATGTTGCACAAAACTCTGCCCTCAATATTTTAACATTTAACAATACAGTCACAGAAAAAGTTTCTCACGGAAAACTACTTGGTACAGTCATAGACAACAAACTGAAATTTGATTATCAAGTCACACGTTATAAGCAGCTTGAAATGTTATGAAAAATGGATCTATATTCTTTTATCAAAGGTTAATTTCTGCGAACCTTCATTCATTGAACCATATACAGCGAATGTTCACTTCCGCGAACATTCAGTTCAATGAATTGCTTTCCCAGGGAAAATAAGTTGCCCAGCATTAGAAATTTACCCTTTTCCCCACTGTAGTGCGATTTCGGAGTTGGTATATATAGCTTGGGGGGGTGCACAGCCCCCCACCTGGGTGGGTTTGAAATACTATGCTTTGTGTGACAGTCCAAACACTGGGCAACTCATTACTTTCCTTGGGAAAGTCTTTTCCTTGAAATGAATGTTCGCTGTACATGGTTCAATGAACGAAGAATTGCAGAAATGAACCTTTGATAAATTGACATAGACCCGAAAAAAATATATAATTTCTAAATAGGCAAGATACGCAAACTGCAAATTCAATTCTCCTTGCCAGCCTGCTAACTTATTAAAAAGATATCACCATTATTTGGCACTTCATAAATTAAACTGGTTAGAGCTACCACAAACCCTATTTTACCCAACTCAAATTAGTACATATTTTAAACAAATCCAACAAAAAAATCTTCCCTTTGACACAATCACTCAAAGATATAATCCAACCAGACTATGCACCTACATCAATTTACTTTTAAATCTAATAATCATTACAGTTATCATCTTTAACTCTGCCCACATTGGTAATATTTGGAGCTCCTTACCCACACACTTAAAATAAAACTGCAGCACATTCCTAACACTGAAGAAACATTTTTCTCTAAACTCGAACTGCCATTTTGCCATTTATGTAAAACAAGGATACATACTGTAATCTAATACTACCCTTGACTAATGTAACATTTTCTACAAATTTGATAGAACTACTGATAAACCCCCTCAATCCATTCTGTCATATCTTCTTTTTCTTTTCTGCAACCCTTTACTACTCACTTTTACTATATTTGTTCAACTTAACCTACTCACTCGTATCGTTATAGTCCTACTTTGTACAACTTCAATACTATCCTCTATTTCTGCTTTTGTATCTTCACTCCTTTCAGATACTTTGTGCTTCAGCTTAGCTTCTTCCCTTGTTTACTTCTAAGTCATACTGTTAACTTTGCCTATAATCTGTAATTTAATTAACTTTTGATCAATGTTTATTTTCCTCTAAAGCACGTTTTAATTCTTTGTTTTACAATCACTGCATATTCAATGTATATGTAAATTTCATGGAGTTCTCACCTATCCCAAAGAGGGGCTATTATCTCTCAGCCGAATATTCCTCATTAACAAATGGAATTAATGAATAAATAAAAACAATCAGAAAATGTTGACTTCACCATGCCTTGAAAACCCTGTTGATCTCCATTCACATGCATACCCATCCCTTTCTAATTTCAAGGAATCACATTTTTCTCTCATGATTGTCTTACTACTGTTTCCAGACAGTGCTGGCTACTAGTACATACTGGGACACACAACTTACTTTGGTGCGTGGCTACTTTACTGTATGTACTGCAGCTGAATTTCTGCTACTACACCACTTTAGTGGTACTATCTACCTGTATTCTGTATGTTCAATATTACACCTTGCATATCTTAAAATGCTTACTCTTTCAGGTATATATAACATGACATGCTTGTATCACAGTCTGTTTCATTAGCTCTATTACACTCAGAGCAATCATGAAGCAGATAAACACCTACATTTCTACCTCTCCAACAATGCTTGCTGTATACATATGTACAACATATATGATGTTGCCATGGTAATTTGTCTGTATGTTCATGTTTTGGCTTTAAAAGTTCCTGCACAACACCAGAGTTGAGCTGTCCACAGCCAAAGTGGTGAGAGGAAAGGATGGATCCGTAAACTTCAGAGTCGACCCTTACCCTACAATGCCAGGTCTGACCCCTCGGGTCTGAGATCTGTCAAGACCTAAGGCACTTAGAAGTCAACTGGGACAGAGAAATAGTTGAAGTCAATGAACTCCAATCCTTTGGATCCAAGACCAGTATTTATTGGGGGTTAACTTGGATCCAAGGGCCTGAACCCGAAAGTTGGATCTGGGAAGCAGTGACAATCAGAGGGCAGGAAGAGGCAAATCCTGATCTGACAGATTTCGGTACCAGGAGAACCCCCAGCTGGATCTGGGTCCTCAAGAACTTCCTTATCATTCTGTCAACATCAGCCTCATAAAAACTCCTGGAAGACTACACCTATTTCAAAGATGAAGCTGTGGATGAAGACCTTGACACCCCTCTGCAAGGACATTTCTTGCAAGAAAGGTATCTGAGTCTGCGGCTAACAGGTTATGGGAGAACCTGGGAATAGAGTAGTAGATCATTTAACCCTGACAGGATCTGGAGCCGAGGACAAATCCAATGGCTTGGAAATCTTAGCAGCTGGACCAGACAAACCCCATCAGTCCAGAGAATGCTTCCTGGAAAAGTCTTTTTCTTTCTGTTTCCCCTCCTCCTGTTCCTTATCCTTCTGTTTCTCCTTATCCTCAGACTTCTTTCCTTTATTCTTATTTGAGGACTTCAATGAAGGTGAAGAAGATGACTAGGATGGGGAACTTCTCCTGCTGTGGCATAAACCCGGAGCACAAGTTTACAGTGCCTGTCCGTTAATGCTAAGTTCTGAAGGAAGCACAGGCACAGCAGTTCTCATCAAGGTAGGTACAAAGTCCCTAGACAATGCACACAATTTGAATGAGCATCCTGGTTAGCAGTTTTATGCCCCCAAGAGGCACATTTTTAAAGCCAGATGGCTTATCTGTCATCCTGGCGCTAAAGGGGGAAAAATGCTCAAAAGACCAATAGTAGAAACAATGGCTAGCCATAGAGGATATACCCTCACTTCTGCTAGCAGATGTCCCTCCAAGCAGCCCTGCCCATGACCCTTGAAGCATGAGTGCTGGAGGAAGTGAATGGGTCATGCCCCTTCACCCCCATGGCCTGTCTTCTCCAGTGCCATAACCACTAACTGAACCCCAGTCCCCTGAGTTGCAGTCATGGCTCCAGTGTTCTGCAAAACAGAGCCAAGTTAAAGTACAGTAATCTTGGAGTTTGCATATATAACTAGAAGGGGTGTGAGGTGGCACAGTCCACCCATGCTTGGGCTACAGAGGGACAAAGTCCCTCTTTAAAAACAACTTTTAAGTATTAGAACAACTTTTCATGTTGGATGCTTGACTAAGTGATTGCAGTTTTGTGACTGCACTTTTTAGTATTATTACTACTGCATTATGCAGGGAGGAAGAAGATATGATGGGTCACACTAGAGACAGAAAAATGTATTGTGCACCAAAGACGAACTATTAATACAGCCTTTTATAAGGGAAGGTAAAAGAAAAGATAAGGCAATCTATGTAAATATATGAGGGCTTAAAAATATAACACGCTTCTTAAGGGGAATATGACTATGCCTCTTGTCGTTTTATTAGCTAGAACATTTGGAGAGCAGCTACATGCAGCTGTGAAGAGTTGTACCTGATATTTTGCGTGAAACAAGTTTCAGAAAAATTGCGTAGGATCTTACCCTAGAAGGGAAACATCTGAATCTAGTGCTCTCAAAGGGGTGAAAGGGAATATCCTAGTTAAAGACGCTGATGATTACTTGGGAAGCGCTATCACACAGTATGATTAATTAATATTTATGCAGCATTACACCATACCAAAATAAAATTTCTGAACCTTCAGAAGGATGACGTCAACCAAATGAGATTGTGACTTTAGAAATTAACTGGGCAGTCTATGAAGATGTGAAAATGTAAGGAAAAATAAACATTAGGGAGTCAAGAAACATTTGTGTGAAGAAAAATAACAAATCAAAATTGCAGATAAAGCCACAGAGATTATAAATGATACAGCAGTGAATGTTAAAGGTAAAAGGAACAGAACATGGAAGCACAAAAATATTAAGTTCAACAGAAAAAGGAACAATATAGCAGATAAAACAGATGGAAGAGGAAACATGATGGGGACAGCAAAAACATAAACTGAAGAATATGCTGAAAACTCTACGAAAGGTGATAATACCTTCAATTAGTACTTAGCAAGCATAGGTACACCAAGAATGCTTATCAAAAAGGGTGAAAAGGGAGAAAGTAGAGATGATGAGCAAATACACATGTTCAATAAAACAATGAAGTCGTATACAAGACAATCTCGAGGCATATGTTTGTATGATGAAGGAGAAGGACTGCTAAAAGTGTTCTCAGTCAACAAACAGCTCAGAATTAAATTTAAAACTGCAAATGGAGTCAGTAATAGGGTTTGATAGTATTCATCTCAAAATTCTGAAACAGCTACATGCTAAGCTAGCCACCTCTCTTACTATTCTGCAATTGTGGGAAGAAGGGGTGGTGCAGACAGATTAACAGAATTCCACTTTATATGTATGGCTGTAAGAAAAAAGTGGTAGACCGCAGACCAATTAGTTTGGTATTTGGCATCAATGACTGAAGAATTGATGGAATCAGCTATAAAGTAAATAATTAAATATGATAATGCAGGTGAGGCACAGGGTGCAGGGCAGCGTGGATTTATTGTGTGGTCATGACAGGTTGATCTAATAGATTTTCAATCTGACACAGAGTAGGTTCTGTTATGTCAAACTGGATTTTTGGGCATATTGTCACATTACAATACACAATTTGCCATCTTTGGCATACATTCCTGGGAACATTCTTTGTTAGAAAAACAAATGGATAACAGGAAAGAGAAGACAACAGTAAATGGAATTTATAGTGAAACAAAAGTGGCAAGCACTGCAGGGCAGTTTTGGGTACAGTACACTTCAATGTTTGGATCACTGACATATGGGCTGAAGGGAAATGTAGGTCTCTCTCTCTAAAGATGGCAATGAGATTTGCAAGAAGTGCAATAAATACAGAAACTGGGGTAAATGAAATTAAAAGGATCTTTAGCAAAACTGAAGGAATGGTGAAATGTATGGCAGGTTGATTTCAGTGCTAGGAAGCATGGGATGGAGCAACAGAAACAGAACAGGAGACAATATAACATATTTAAAGGCAAATTTTGGACATCATATGCAATGGGAATGGATCCATACAGAGTTACAGCAGATTATATGAGAGTGGAGTCAGTAGACACAGACAATTATGATGGCTAATGGGATCTTGAAGCAACAGAGAGGTAATTTCTCTGTTTGAGAGTAGGGGACAGAATGATGAGGGCTACACCTGGAATGGTTTCTACATTTCTGAAATTGTACTTCTATCAAGCTGCACAGAAAGGAACAGCTGGGTGATGCAGGGTCTCTGCAAACTCTTTTAAGAAGATACTCCAAGAAACTTAGTATATAAACCTAGGAGGAGGGGAAGGGAACATGATGAAGAGGTTCCACATCAAGTAAACATTGCTGGAACAAGTTAGCTGGAAGGGAAGTTGTCATTGTCAGAAAAGTGTTCACAAGCAGCACGCACAGACACATACACATTTCCCTACACAGTATCCTTTTACAGAATATGCACAAGTAGCACAGCTAAATCCAGGCAGAAACGATTCTAAACAGAAAGATCACGCTGACAGAAACAAATACAAAGTGCATACAAGCACTAAAACATGCACAAACATTTTCTACTCATTTAAAACGCATACCAGCCCTAAACTTTAACAAAAAAGAATAAAGTTTATATAAGCAGTAGACATTTTTCACATAAAATGCCCCAGACATAAACAGTTAGCTAATAGCTAAAAATAGTGGTCCCATATAGGAAACTTCCCATTTTGAGGAAAAAAAAAACATTTTTAAAAGGGAAACAGAGCTTTAAGACACAATTTAAAATATATATTTCTTAAAAGGGCAACAATTTCCATTTGGAAGTGTTCCTCAATGGAGACTTACCTGCCAGAAATGAAGCTTGAAAACAACTACTCCTCCTGAGAAAGACCCAGAGCTGCTGCTTTTCAAAGCAGCAAGGAAATAATGAAGATTGCTTCACCATGAAAGCTGATTTCCTTCCAATGGGCTGTCCAAACAGCAGTCAAAATGAAGGTGCGGGAGGGAGACAGTGCCTTGTGAAATTGGCCTCTTGTATTTTGGGCAAGATACAATAACCCATATATCTTAAAGTTTGCTGCAGCAGTGAGTATGATGCACATAGGCCAAATGCCAACTTACACATATCATTTTAAAATACCTCTGTGTTACGTGCTTTACTATTTTCTGTTTGGTACCTACACTGAAACAATTAAGTGGCATCATGGCTGGCCTATCCCTAAGACTGGGGCTGAGATGTATAACAGACGGAACTAAGAAAAGATGAGACAATCTCTCCTATAGGGGGTTTTCCCATCAATGACACTGGTGAAGTTCCAGGAAGAACTATTCTAACAAGAAAATGCAAAATCTGAGATAATCTTTGCTGGATACAACACCATCTACCAAGCAGGATGTTCAAGAGAATACATCTCAGGTGGCTAAGACTTCATCAGAGATTACTGTTTTACCCCTTGTAAACTACAGATATCCTTCAATATGCCCGAGATTGTAATGCTTTTGTTGCTATCAGCACTAGGTAGCCAATCTCCTCCTACACTTCTTTAGTGTCCCATCTAGCTTTTTTATTCTAAGTGAACATGCTTGAGCATTATTTCTTGTTTTTTTTACACTTAACCTGCTAATCATTCTAAGGCAGATGCAAACCTTGCAGGTCTACTTAAGTGCAGACTGACTGACACCCACATGTCTGCAGGTGTGTCCCACTTCACTCCTCTCCCAATCTCAATTGCCAAACCACTCCCCAAATCCTCAAATTTAACCTTTTTGCACCACACCCACAATTCTCATTATTTGAATAACCTTGTTAAAACCACACAGCATATTCAAACAAACATATTCTTAGTTCAGACATTCTTCTGACTTTTATACTCCACTTAGCACACACAAGATCGAGTTAAAACCCATCCTTGTACCTCTGAATACTACCTGCTGACTTGTTACTATAACATTTACCACATACGACTAGTCTAATCTTCATACCCATATACTACATTCTAAAACAGGCACTCTTCCACCTCATATACCAGTAGACAGCATTAAAAGTTATTTCTCTGTCAACATTACATATTTTCTGTCTAATCTTACCTATGTCTTGCATTTCCTTTCTCACACCTCCGTCTTTCTCTCCCTTTCTCATCAATGGCATAGAATCTAAACAATTCTCAGCTTCAAAAGCCCATATACACAGACACAGTAAGTCAGGTTCACTGTCATATGCACTTCTTAATGCTAAAAGCATTAGAGATAAGATTGACAGCATAAGCTCTTTTCTGACCTCACACTCTCCTGATCTGGATCTGCTTGCAATAACGGAGTCTTGGCTAAAGGATAGTCATCATCATCATATACATCATTTCTTCTCTGGGTATACTCATTCATTTGATAACCAGTCAGGTGCCAGACCTAGTGGTGGTGCAATGCTTCTGCACACATTCTCTATTATCACCTCATTTATTTTCCAAGCCAGTGCATCAACTCCAACCCCATCTGGTTACTAACTAAACTTCCAGTCAAGTCCTTTCAGCACCTGTATTTGGCTATTGCCTACCTGCCACCTTCTGCTTCACTCTACAAATTAAAAAAAAATACTCTTTTCCATACTTTCTCAAATCAAACCAAAACTACATGATCTTCATCCTCTAGGCCCAATTAACCATTTAACTAATTTTCATGCTGATCTCAGACTGCTCCAACTAGCAGGCATCCCAATTAGATCCAGCCTCCAAATTTAATCACCATTCACTTCTTGACCTCATTATTACAACCCATCCCAACCAATTCTACTTCTCCATTTGCAAGACTTTAGGATCAGCCCTGACACCACTGCATTTTTCAAAGACTTTCTCTCCAACTGTTAATTCCAGGTAAACATAGGATCTACTCTTTCCAACAGTTCCACCACTCACTCTGGAGTCCAAAAGGGCTACAATATAGCACCTCTTCTGTTCTCAATCTTCATGAACAAACTTCTACCATACCTGCCCCAGTTGCACTACTTTTTTTATTCAGATGATAGAATCATCTATAGATCTGATCCCTCAAATCATACAATTGAAACTAAACCTCAGAGGAACCTTCTTCAGCTACAACACTATGTAAATTAGAATAAATTACTGCTCAGTGCCAAAAATGCCATGTTATTTGGCACCCATAAAAGATTAGCCAAACCCCCCCCCCAGTCCATTCATATCCTTGACTATTATTAACGAAACCAGAATCTACTTTAGAAATTTGGGGATCTGGCCAGACCAATCACTAAATTTCCATGAGCACATATAAGAACTGACAGCCAAGATCAGTCTACTCTTCTGGCCCAATAAAATATCTTAGTTCCTCTCGCATCCAGTAAAAGGCATCCTTGTTCAACTTGAACATGGTCCCCCCCTTATTTGCATCTGCCTCTGTCAATCATTGTCATTCTCCAATAAAGCATGCCAATTTATATCTAACTCACCATGGAATGAACACCACTGCCTTAGTCTTTCAAAGGCCAAGTGGCTCCCAGTACAGGCCAAGTAAAATCTACTTCTTGGTTCCTTACTCTTCAGAATACTCAAACATGACACCCCCACCCTTCTCTCTTCCAAACTGTTGACTGCCATTCAAACCTATAACCTAAGAAGCCAAGCTAGAGCCTGTCCTTGCTTACAAATCCCTTCTCTTAGACTAGATGCCATTACTTCTCTGTAATGGCCACAAAACTACTGCAGTCACTTTGTCTTGATTTAACTGATCGTATAAACTGCTCCTTGTTCAGGCCAGAGTTTAAGCAATACTTATTAAAACAGTTTGATTGCAACAGTCCACCTAAAGGAAGTATCAACTAAACTAATCGCCAACTGCAGAGTACCTTTACTGCCCACAGACCTGATTAACTCCCTTACTCTAAACTCTGATTCAGGTTTACCCCACCATTACTGGTCTAAACCCAATACGGATAATCTAGTCCCCTCTTTCATCTTACTGATCTCTAATAGCTTTCCTAATCTACCCACTACTGCCATAACTCTACACTAAAAACACAAAAACCACCAAAAACCAACAGCAGACCAAACTCTGAAATTTCTTTAGTGTAACACTGTTTATTTAATGCTTTCATCTAAAAACATGGACTTCTTCAGAGGTATACTGACCGCATACATCACACTCATTAAATACTAAATACGTTAAAAAACTAACCAATAAACATTCAAATTGAATTAACCTATCTACATTTTTAAAGTTCCCATTACAGTCAAACGTTAAAACCAATGAACAAGTTTTTGTAAAAAACATATACAATCAATACAAAAATTCTTGTTTAATAATGAATGGCAGGTCTATGGTCTTTTAAAAAAAATTGATATTAATGTTTTCATTGAGACCTGGACATTTATCAGCATTTAATTTTACCTGCAATCGGGTTCCTTCTTTTCAATAGCATTCTTAGGATCTTCTAACCTTTGACCGACACTAACACCTTGTAAAACTGAAAATAATATCAAATGTTTTTTTTAAAAGACTGTAGACCTGCCATTCGTTATTAAACAAGAATTTCTGCACTGACTGTATATGATTTTACAAAAACTTGTTCACTGGTTTTAACATTTGGCTGTAATGGGCACTCTAAGAACTTAGATTAATTAAATTGGAATGTTTACTGGTTAGTTTTTTAACATATTTAGTATTCAATAAGTGTGATATATGCTGTCAGTATACTTCTGAAGAAGTCTATGTTTTAGACAAAAGCGTTGAATAAATAGTATTACGCTAAAAAAAAAATTCAGAGTTTGGTCTGCTGTTGGTGTTTGGTGGTTTTTGTGTTTTTGATTTTTTTCCAGTTTTGGCTGCCACCAGTTTTCTTCTTCATAACTCTACTCTCCCTTATCAGTTCCTCTTATGTAACTGCATGTATATTTGGCTTGTAAGATCTGCTGTGTATATCTATTGTTTGAAACGATTTTCTTTGCTTACTCAAATGTAAATCACTGCTATTTATATACTGTACATTATTTTGTTAAATTATGATGTAACCCAGGCTGATCCTGTAATCGGTCATTGTTTCATCAGCGTTCTACCCCAATACACTAATTTAAATAAATAAATGATGTCAGTAGTTTGCTTCAGGTAGCTATTTGCTTCAATGTTAAACATTAATTTTTTTTTTAATAATTAGGAAATGTTATCTTGCACTGCTTCCATGTGGCTATATCTTGTGGCAAATTGCAATATCTGATAAACACAAAGAAACATTAAAAAAATAAAATCTGACTTCACTTCCATCTTTTGTGTACATCAGACTGCTGTGGGGAATTCCCCACCAGAAAGTACGAAGTGCTTCCTCCAAACTGCTGATAAAACTAAAAGAATTGTAAGTAACTATGCATACCTTTTTGTGAAATCCTTAAAGCACAACCGTAGTTTATTATGGTGTCGAAAAAGCTTAGGATCATTTGGTATGTCACACAAGAACACCTGTGCTACTTCTAATGGCCCCTGTGAAACAGAAAGAAAATTAAAAAAACTTAGTTAATAACTATAAGCTTACTTGTAACGTGGAGGCATCAACATATAGAAATTGAATGTTTAAAACCAAGTCTAGACTTTAACTAAATCACAAAACGGTGCTCATTATTTAAATAATCTGAGTGACGAAATTATGAATAATAATTGTTGAGGTTTCAGGACTGTAAAAACCTGTAATTTTTAGAATGCTGTTTTCACCCGGCCCAAAATTTCCAAGACCCAAGTTTTGGGGACCTTTGCCCTTCATACTCTCCCAACTCTTGGGTTTCTTCAATTTGAAGAATAAACATAAAAAAAAAAATACTTTAAAAAGTGTCAGATTTTATAAGTTCTGAAAATTTAACATTTATTAGCAGTTTTATTTGGACCCCCCCCCCCCACACACACACACACAATTTAGAACATTTTCAAGCATGAGGCCTGATGTCAATATTCACTATTTGGAAGACTGCCCAAGTAACTTCAGCTGGTCCTGCTCTGATCATAATTGACCTGAAGAATACAGTGTTTGTTAAAATACACACACAAGTGTGTGCATGTGAAAAATTTGCCTTACTTTCAAACTATTTATCCTTCAGAACTGTTTCATCACCACATACATTCTTTCATGAGAATGGTAGCAATGACATCTTGCAAGAAACTACAGTTCTGTAGGAAGTACGCCCTACTAATCACTGCTGCAGTACAACTTGTTTGGTTATCTCGCCAGATAGCCTGGATATTCAACTGGGGTACCAACACCAAAGCCTTCTATACAGCTGTATGTGCGACGTATGACCTAAGCCTGCAGGCCGTAAGGGATGCCGATGCATGAATGTCAAATTTCAGACTATCTCCATGCCAGGAAGCCTGTAGACACCTGAGGAAACTAGAGAAAAAGGTCAGCTAAGAAGGGATAATGCAGAAAATGGTCCCTCCTCAGTTCCTTAAAGAGGTAAACAAATACAGGGAAAGGGTTTGGGTGGGAAGGAATACTGCAACAGTGATCAGTAGGACATCTACTGTTACAGTAAGTTCTTACACAACTGTATGATGTCTTTAGGAGAGCCGTCAAGAATTTCTGAGAGGATTGATCTGGAGAAAGGTATCTCTTGATTTGGAAAACGGACTTGCTATGTAATGTTTGGTAAATGTATGCACAGAGGATAAAGCAGCTTCCCCTAGCTCTCAAGACCACCCCCTAGTAAAAAGCTCCAGAAGAAGCCACTGCTCTGTTAGAATGTGCCTTTGCAGGAGAAGGTAATATTTGCCATGGTGAATGTAACAAAAGGAAATGGACTTTGAAATCCAACTAGCAATAGTTTGTTTCAAAAAAATGTTTACCCAGCAAGATTTCCTGGAAGGATACAAACAACTGGTCAGTCTTGTGGACAGACTTAGTCCTGTTTAAGTAAAATATGAGTTGTCTATTCACATCCTGTGAGTGGAGGATTGGATTCTCTCTCCTGTATTTTGTAGGTTGGGAAAGAAAGTAGGGGCCCAATGGCCTGATTGTGGGATAGTTCATTTACCACTTCAGGCATCAAAGAGGGAATGATCCTCAAAAGCACTCTGTCCTAATGGAAGATAAGGAAAGGAAGGGATGCCATCAGGGCCTGTAGCTCAGAGGCTCATCTAGCTGAGGTATGGGTATAGCTAAGAGTATGGTTTTCCAAGTATAGAATTTGAGAGAGACAGAGGATGCTGGCTCAAAATGAGGAAGACTGAGTTTTTCCATAACAAAGCTAAGGTCCCAGGAAGGCAGAATAGCTTTCCTAGGAGGTTTTAGGTAGAATAAAACCTTCAGAAGCTGTTTCACCTCTATTCTATACAGAAGAGGAGGGTAGAGACATAAAGCAAGCAAAGAAGGTCAACAGGTGTACCTTGAGTGAGGAGTATGCTGTCAGTCTGGTTTCTAATGCTTTTAGCATTAATAAGTGCATATGACAGTGAGCCTGACTTTTAACAAGTCACACAAATAAGACAGGACAAAGGTAGCACCCATTTCTATAGGGGCCTGTTTATTGAGCATAACACCAAATATAAAATATTTTCAACTTAACTATGTAAGACTTCTAGGTAGTAGGTTTCCTTGCTTCCTGGAGAACCTGAAGTGCATCCTCAGAGAACTGGTGTCTGAAACGGATCAGAATCCTATTATCTATAAGAGGGGTGACAGGTTGAGGTGAAGAAGAGAGCCCCTTCTGTTGTGTGAGCAAGTTCACTTTGTGAGGTAGCATGTGATGATGACCCCTGGTTACGTGGTAGCGAGGGGGGAACCAATACTGCCTTGGCAAAAAGGGAGTAATCAGTAGAATCTTTGGTTTGTCTCTCTGGATTTTTAGTAAGACCACTGGGACAAAAGGAAGTAGAGGGAAGACATATAGGAGCCACGCTTTCCAGTGAAAAGACACCAGACCTATTTTCCATGCTCGAGGACAAGGAATCTTGGAGCAGACACAAGGCAGTTGTTTGTTATGGATGGAGGCAAATGTGTCTAGCTACTGGATACCCCATTTGTAGACATGTCTAGGAAGATCTCGCTGTTCAACATATATTTTTAAGATCCTTGCAGGCTTTCTAAGCTGACCAAAGGAAGGCCATTGCTCTGAAAGGGAATGTAAATGGCTTGAAGGGACAAGTTTGCTTTTGGTGCCTGATCCCACACCAGACGAGCTAGTTTGCATAGCTAATAGGATATGGTTCCTTCCTGCTTGTTTATGTGCCACATGACAGTGTTGTCTGTGAAAACTGTGAGATGTCCTCAGGCCCAGGAGTGGGAAAATGTCTGCAGGGCCTGTATAAATGCTCACATATCCTTCAGGCTGATGTACTCTGACTTCAGATGCAGAGGCCACTGGCTCTGATGCTTTTAGTGAACCTGTTCATGTTCCCCATGCAACATCCAAAGCATATGTGGGTAGCTCCTGTCATGGTATCTGCAGTTTGAAAGGCAGGCCTGAGTTGAGGTTCACCTGTGACATCCACCCTTGGATTTCATGTCCAAAGAATGAGTATGGAGACCAAATGGATCTCAGGTACCACTGTATCTTTCTCACATGCAGTCTAACAAAGGGAACCATGGGTATGGATGCAGCCATTAACTACAGTGCCTTGAGGATTTTCTTTGTTGTGTAAGCCTAAGGGGGCAGGCAAGACTGGAAGTAAATGGAGAAGCTCTGCACCTTGTCTGATGGCAGGAAGGCCTGCTTGAGTTTGGTTTCCGGTCTGCAACCCAAGAAGACTAGGTCTTGGGTTGGTTCTGGAGTGGACTTGTTGAGGTTGACTGTGTATCCCAAACTTTGAAGTATGGACACAATGAAGCTGAGATGAAGCAAAAGGATTTGTGAAGAGGATGCTTGTATTAACAGGTCACCCAAGTAAGGAAATATTTGAACTTGCTGAGTTCTGCAGAACGCTAAGGCTGGAGCCAAACACTGTGAAAACCATGGGGGCTGTAGAAAGTCCGAAAGGAACAGCATAAAACTGAAAGACTAATGTATTATCCAAAAGCCTAATACATTTCCTGAATGAAGGGTGGATAGGAATGTGGAGGTAGGTGTCCTTTAGATTCCAGGACAACAGAGCGGCATGTGGAAGAAATGAAGGAAAGAAGAGTCTGGAAGGACAGCATATGATTTATTTATTTATTTTACATTTGTTTACAGGGACAGTCCAACTGGACTGGGTCCATTTATAGTGGAGGCCCAAGGAGAAAAGCTCCACATATATTAACAGAAATACTAGAATTTAATACATAGTAGTAAAAACTGATAACACTCTGTAACACCAAAATCCAGCTAATAAGACAGAAATGTAAAACAGACAGGGTACAACTCAGCAGTTAAACAGACAAAATACATTTTAGCATTGAGTCATTACATACATCATGTTAAAATGAAGTATCTATATTAAAGAGATAAAAATTACTGGATGTAAAAAACTGTAGCATTTACAGTAGGCAAATAATAAGCCCTTCCAACTTTCCACATTGCTAAAGCAGTGATTTTAGGTTATGCATGGGCAAATCCAGGTGCTTATGAGATGTAATTTTAGAGAGTTTTTGAAATGTGAGGTGGTGGGGATGGAAGTCAGTGATGGGGGAAGGTTGCCCCAGTTTCTAGCAATGGTGTGGAAGAATAGTGCTTTGCCAGCAGTGTTGTTAGCCCTACAGATGCATAGAAGTGATTTGTCACTAGAGTGGAGTGTGTGATTTGTTGCATAGTAGGTAAGTAGTTGACTTAGTGATGGGGTTTGTCAGAATACTTTAGAATGTTACAGGCAATAACCAGCTGGTGGTAATTTAGTAGTTGAGGAAATTCTAACCATTTTAAGTTCCTTAGAGCTAGACAATGATGGCATCTGAAGGTGGCGTTGTTAGCAAATTTGGCAATATTATTATACCATGACTCAAGTTTGTCAAGTTCAAGTTTTCTGATATGGGTAAGAATTGGTGCTGCATACATTAGTGTGGACAATAGGTGAGTCTGGGCTAGGGTGATCCATGCTTGATCTGAGAGGAAGTTTTTGTGTCTGTATAGTGAACCATTTTTTGTGAACCTTTTTGATGGTTTGAGAGATATGGACATCAAAGAGAAGGTTTTTGTCAATCTCAACACTGAGGAGTTTGGTATGGGCAGGAGGAGAAATGATAGTAACATTTTTGGAAGTAATAGAAAAGGAAAGAGGAGTAGATTTTGATTTGTTGGGGTAAATAAAAGCAATTTAGTTTTATTAGGGTTAAGGATGAGTTGGATATTTGTGATCCAATGTTCCACACAGCTAAAGGATTCCTGGGTCTGTTGTTGGAGAGTGGAAAGAGATGGGGCTGAGCAGATTAAAGTCGAACCTTGAGAAAGGTGTTGAAAGTAGACAGGTCCAATATAGTCTCCATTTTCCTTTTCTTGTAACAAGGAAAAGTCTTGAATAGAACCCTTTACCCATGCACTGTTTTGGTGCAGGTTCTATAGTGCCTTGGTTGAATAAGACTTGAATGATGGGAGAGATGCCTTTAAATTGGGGGGGTTCTGTAACCACGACGAGTAATGAAAAGGACTCATTTATCTCTGGTAATGAGCTGCCACTTTTCTATAGAAGATGTGAATCTTTTGGACAAGGGGAGATTGGTATTAAGGGGGGAGGAAGGGAGTACAGGGTAGTCAGGCTTCCTAGACTTAGAATCCCTGTCTGGTTTGTCTTAGAATCTTTTCCTAGGCAGTTTTTTGGACTTATGAGTGGGCCTGGACTCCCTCAGTGCAAAGGGATTGGGCTTTGCTGGGTAGTTTCTCTGGCATTTGGCAAACTGAAAGGAAACTTATCTGCAATTCTTCATTTTCTCCTGTTTTTACAAGGTTTTACAAAGACTGGCTACATTAGGACAAATAAAAGATTCCTATTTAAAGGAATATCTAAAAGCTTTGCTTTAATATCCTCAGGGAGGATTTGAAAGTGCAGTCATGCATGCCTTCTGATAAAAGAACCTGTAGCAGCTGCTCCGTAGGAAGCTTCTTCTGCATCATAATTGCATCTGATGCTATGTCTAGCCACTTGTGAAGCCTCAGCAATCATAGATGTGGCATGTTGACAACTGGCTGGTCCTCCCAAAGAAGCCAAGGCTTTAAGTTCCCCAAAACAGACAGCAGATATTCAGTCATTAATGCCTGATAATTCAGAGCTCTGAAGGCTAGGGTGGAAGAGGTGTAGGCCTTTTTATCCATCCTATCCAATGCTCTGCTGTCTTTATCTGAGGAAAGAGCATTAGCATCAGGCAGGAGCTTGGAAGGCTTGTCTGTAGCCACAGAAAATGTGAAAAGTTCTGCCATCGGATTCTTGTACAGAAGTTTTAAATCTTCAGGTACTTTATAAAATGGGTCTATATTAAAAAGGTGAACGCTTACATACCCGAATGCCTAAACGTCAACCAGTCTTCATTGAACCGCAAAAACATTGATCGTCCAGAAGAGAGAAAGCGGAAATGTTGAATCGTCATGGTTGGCCTTCTGTGGTATAGCTCCGTAAGGTAAGTGTGCAATAGTTACGGACCTTAGGGTTAGGGTGCGGGTTAAGGTAAGTGCATAGATGGTAATGTATGTTAGATTTAGTGTAGGGTTTTGTTAAGTGTATGTGTGTGGATTATTTAGTTTGTTTGGGATTAGCTTTTTAAGGTAAGTGTGTGATAGTTACGGACCTTAGGGTTAGGGTGCAGGTTAAGTTAAGTGCATACATGGTGGTATATGTAAGATTTATTGTAGGGTTAGAAGTAGAGTTTAGTTTGGGGTTAGAAGTAGGGTTTTGGTTATGTGGTTTATTTCATTTGTTTGTGTAGGTAGTATGTAGCGGACGGTGGGGTGGGCCAAGTATGACAGTTCGACTTTTTAAATTTCACGGTTTAGGTCGCTCGGTGTTTATGCGGTTCGATGGCAAAGGGTCGATGTTTAGGTATTCGATGAAGTAAGCATTTGACTTTATAATATAGACTCTATAAAATCCATCAGGTCTTTAAGAGGCTGGTGGCTGAGAGTCAGGAACAGTGAATGTAGATGCAAAGGTATTGAGAAAGGCCTCCAGGACAGCAGATACCAGTGCAGGAGGAGGACTACCTACCTCTAAAAGTTTATATCATATTTCTTGCACATCAGAATTATATTTTAATTCCCATTTGAAGTGTTACACACAGTTTCCCAAATGAAGCTTCTTGAACAGAGGAATTTGGGGAAAGGAGTCTTCATCATGAGAGGCTTCCTGGCCTGCAGTATGGATATGGAAGGAGTAGGCCAATGAATGTTCATTAGAGTCTGAGTTTGCCTCCTCATCCTCAGAACATGATTCAAAATGTCTCTTTTGGAGTGCAGCAGGAATAGGGGCGGATAAAGCAAAAGATGGTGCATGAGTACCACTTTGGTATTAAACAGGTCCTGGGAGAAAACCATCCACTCCTTTTCCACGGACAAGTGGGTAGAGGAAACATTTTTAGTTTTCTGTTTTTTCTTTTTAGGTGTGACATCCACATTCACAAGCTATGGAGAATCCAACCCCTGACATACCTTGATAAGATAAGAGACCATGGTATTTCCTCTCTAACTAAAATATGCAGTATACAGGATCCTTTGGAAATAATTATATGGGGTTCCCCCTTCTCACCAGTCTCAGTAACATCAGTTATTTTGGAAGTGCAAACCTCAAACACCATACCAGTCACTGCTGGAGTCATGTTAGTGGTAATGTGAGAAAGCATTGGGTATACTGTGGGGTTCCAAGATCTCCTAGTCTGACTGGGCAGGTTTAATGTTTGGCCTAGTTGTGAAATTTCTTTTTTTTCAGTATAGGCAGGATGTCAGAGGTGGAGGGTTCTGCCACATTAGCTTGGGTGAGGCATTTAAAGCACTGGGTTTCCAAGTACGTATTGAGGAAAGAAAGTCATGTCCATAAGGTTTTAGGTACAAAGAACTGGCAAACTACTGCACAATTCTTATAATCACACTCTACACTGAAACAGAAGAGGCACTGGGAGTGGAGATTCTTGGAGGGAATCTGCCTACCACAATCATACTTTCCCCTCCTACCTGACAATTAATAAAGTACCAAACAGCAACACTAATAGGAAAATCAAAAATGGGGCACTTATCTGAACCAGTGAAGGCCAACAATACCAACGATTACTCACAGAACAGACCAACAGGTGCAGGACCTGAGTTCAGACTGGCAGTGAGATAACTTGAGGTTTTATGCTCATACATCTGCTTGTGTACCGTTATGTATGCAGGCTTAGGTCAAACATGAAATGTATGGCCAATGGAAAGTTTTGACTTTGGCACAGCTGGAAGTCCAAGCTATCTGGCGAGATAACCCAACATTTTGGAATACTGCAATAGTGATCTAAGGAAATACATCAACATTTCACCAAACAGGTTAGTAAATAGTTATTGGATTACGTCACTGTACATACCCTACAAAGTGGTACATACCCTACAAAGTGCCATGTGTGCCAGCAAACAACTAGTTCCACCTCTATTAACCTCAGCTGTGCCAAACCACAAAAGGAAAAAGTAAATAGTCCTTGCTCAAATGTACAAAAATGTAGGAGAAAAGAAAAGCCTCTGTGCTCATTTTCTTGTAAATTGACAGTGCCTAAAGAGGAATAAGCCCCTTAACCTGTGGAAAAGCCATAGTTATTCTCAGATGTGACTAACTACATGAAGTACCTCTATTTTTTTTAAAAAAAGGAGCTCCTCTTCAAGCCATACAGAAGGACAAGCTGAAAGCTGTTCAGATTTATACATTTTCTTAGGAATGTCTCACACGATGTCTGTGGCCTCACTTACTCATATTCTACCATTTCGTGTAGCAGCACACTTACCTGCTTAGGTATGGAAATAGGGAGGAAGATAACAAAACACAAAACAAATGTAAATAAATTTAATTACGTGTTTTACTTGGAAATATGCTATGATGAAAACTGCATTACACAAGCTTGTAAATAACCACTACTAATACCCCAAAGAATACTTTAAAAACTAAATGATGCAGCTGTAGCTCTACTTGCATTATTTATTCTACATTGCTGGCCAGGTCTACTCAGCTGGGAAAAGCCCATTTACAAAAGGAGGCCCATGAAGAAAAACTTCAAGACTGTATAAAAACAGTTTGAAAATAGTAAATAAATGCACATATATATATATATATATATATGAAGCTGAGAACATAACAATAATATACTGCAACTAGACACTGATACAGCAATGTGATATGCTAAAGATAACAACACAGCATCTAATACATAGGACACAACTGTGAACAACTGATGCTACTGGTGAAGCTACTGGGGCAACAATTATGCAGTCCAGCAGCATAATAAATGTGCACTGAGCAAAGTTCTAACAGAAGCACAATTACAAAAAAAAAAAGGCTGATGAAAATGCATTAAAGAAGAGAGGAGATGAATAAACTTAGGAGCTGAATACTTAATTTACAGAAAAAAGTTGTGATACATACAGGGAAGACAGGTAAGCATTTTTGGAATAGTTCTATATAGATATTTGGTAAGGAAGAACATGTTTGGAATTAGAAGTGGCAACAATAAAACAGTACAATAATAAAAGAAAGCAAGCGCATTAAAACTGTTGTGAAAGAATTAAGGTAAATTCCTAGTTCAAAATTGTTGACATTAGTTGTGTTAATATATCTTCGTGATCTTTTTAATTAACAGCTGCACAAAATAACATGCAGCCTACAAACAAAAAACTGATTTTAATGAGAAGGATAAAAGGATAAAAGTTCAGATAGATAAAGAAAAATAATATAAGGCATAAACTCACAAAATTAACATACCTGTAAACACCAAACATAAAAATTTAAGTGAGGAGATTAAGACTGATGTTCAATTTTTTTTAATGAAAGAAAGGAAGACAGTGTTAGACTGCAAACGTTACAGATCTGCATTCTTTACATTGAGTGGAATGAGACTATCTAGCCATATTTCAATTAATTTTACATATTGATAAGGTTTTGTCAAGTTCAATGGATAATATTGTGGAGCATGGCATTTAAAATATTATAGGCAGTGATATCATGCAATATGACAATGTAGGAATTGCTGGATAAAAGTATAACAACAGCATCCGACAATGAGAACATACCTGATAAACTCAAAATTAAGAAATCTTAAGGTTACAATTAAATAATAGGGACTTGAGAGCATTGTTGGTTCAGTTATGTGCCATTATATGTCAAAAAAGCTTAAATGACACCAACATTCCTGATGACTGGAAGAAAGCAGTTAGAAAACTACTCTGCAAAAACATGGCAATAGGTCTGATGTGGTGGACTATACACTGATTATTTTTTTTTGTCTAGCTGTGAGAGACAATGGAGAAACAGACCTGAATATCGTTGACAAGTGATTACAAAACCTGAAATTCTCCGATATGTCATGATTTGCTCATTTGGGACAAATCCCATTAATACACCTCTTTACATGCTCAATGTTCAACATCTACTAATGCACAATTATCTTTTATACTGTAACAGTTTGCCTTTATTTCATGTGAATGTACACACATTAGCAAATAAATGTGCAATTATTAAACTATATTACTTAATATCTGTTTACGTATACTACTGAATGTCTGTTTAAAAAATATTTGTAGTATATGTTGGAGCTTTTCTCACAAGGCCTCCAATGACTAAACCCAGACAGACAAACCCAATAAACAAAAACAAAATAAATAAAATAAAACAAATAAAAAATAACTATGTAACATTTATTTTTATATGCCACCAAAAACAATTATGTCCCGGCACTATTAAGGCTGTCCTTTATATCCCACTTGTAAGACTTGTAAGATGCTAGTTGTTCTTCTTTTTCTGTACCTTTTTAATAGAAAACGTGACTAGAATTAGTTTTTTGAATACTTCGTTTATTCGTGGTCTATGCTGGTAATTACAACGGAGGTCTAGCAGGAGAAAGTGGGATATAAAGGACAGCCTTAATAGTGCCGGGACATAATTGTTTTTGGTGGCATACTTTTTTGGTTACAAGTTTCAGTGGTGATTTATTTTTATATAACAATGTCACTGAAGTGTATGAAATACGCTTATATGACATTATTTATGTTGAGTTTCACAAGCATTTGATAGAGTTGGTGTTGAGGGAGGTTTGTTGAAATGGATACAAATGTGGTTGTCTGACAGGTTGTGAGAAATAAAGACAGACAGGTTGTGAGAAATAAAGACAGACAATCATTGCTCAGACTGGTATTACCTGGGAAGACAGGTTTCTGAAGCACCAGTCTTGGGATTACATTTATATAATTTACAGTTGTGTGAACTCGGTTTTAAAGACCGAGTGTTCTGCTGATGTTACATAAAGGTTATGAAAACCAGTAAAATCAGAGTTAACATTTCTAAAACTGCCTGCAGTCTAGTTCAGATTATTTATATTGGTGGACTCTTAAAAATAAAATGCAAAATAATGTCAGTAAAACAAAGTACATGAGCTTGGTAATAATCATAAAATACAGTTATATTCTTAGTTTGTTGTCCTTTTATTTGCCGCTGACCTGAAGCCCCTTCCTTCCCTTATTGCCCTTCCTCTGCAAAGCCCATCCTTGTAATTCATACCTCGAGGGTCTACATAGTGGGAGACAGCATGTGATCATGTTGTGCTCACTGGGTGAGATGTTTTGTCAGGCAAATGGAACGAGATGGAGCAGGCAGGTGTCATCATACTACAGGGTCACAGTACTTTTGCGTCAGCATTCAAGGTTTGGTAGGTAATGGTGAGCAACTGAGTATATGCCCCTCCTGGCCCATTGGGAAGCTATATCTTTCTCAGTCTTCCAGTCAAATGTAACCTCTCTGAGCTCCAAACACTGCTAGAGCTCCACTAAAAAGGCACAATCTCCACTCTCCTATGTTGTCAAGTGCCCCTGCTAATCAAACTCGGAACACTTGGTCATACTGTGAGCTTTATCCTCTAAACCACTGAAGAGGTTTACAAATCCAGTTATACACTTACAAGAACTGATATAGAGAGGGTTCACTTTTTTATCACCTGTATTGAATTATCACTTAAGGCATAGGTGAACATACATACAAACCATTTTAACATGTTCAGAGTAACAAACGTTATGTCACATATATTCTTTTATATAATCAATCCAACATTACATAAGTTAATCAATTCCTGCCTTCTCTTAAACCTCACTCCTCCTCTAAAACATTATTCTTCATGTACTGTTCCCACAATTTTGATTTTTTCAATGAAATTTGCTCTTAGCCCTTTCTAAAGATCCCAGCTGCATTTCTTTTATCTCTGTTACAGTATTTACTACTTTAAATACAGCTAGTTTAGACTTTGATTTACATTATCTAGTAATTGCTTTTTTGGCAGCCACCAGAATTAAATTTAACTACTGAAAATAGTCAGACACTTCATAAGGGATGCCAGCAACAACCTACTCACCAGCCCAGAGAACATCAAAGGCATGTGGAGGGATTATTTCCAGCAGCGTCTGAATGATGAAATCCCCACAGACGCTGTACTGCTCAGAAACAGCCTATGATGAGAGAAGAGGAGGAGCCCACCCTAGAAGAAGTAAGAACAGCACTAAGGAAGATGAAGTCAGGGAAAGCAGCAGGCTCAGATGAGGTCACAGCAGACATGATAAAGATATTGGGTGAGATAGGGGAGAAATGGCTCCTGAGGGTACTAATAGCAGTGTGGAGAGAAAGGCGTATTCCAGATGACTGGAGAATAAGCATACTTGTGCCAGTGTACAAGAACAAAGGGGACATCCACAACTGTGGGCAGTACAGAGGCATCAAACTCCTATCTCATTGCATGAAAATTCTGGAGAGGGTGACTGAAAAATGGATACGCAGAGTAGTAGAATGTAAGATGGGAGATGAGCAGTTTGGATTCAGATCAGGATGCAGCACAACTGACCCGATGTTTGCATTGAGACAGATACTTGAGAAGAAGCTAGACATGAGGAGAGAGTCCAACTGGGCATTACTAGACTTGGAGAAAGCATATGACAAGGTCCCAAGAAAGCTGATCTGGGCAGTACTGCAGTGGTCTGAAGTCCTAGAAACATAGGTAGAATTAGTGCAGGCTATGTACAAGGACCCAATGACTCAAGTACGAACAGTGTTCGGCCTCAGAGAAGGGTTCCTAGTGGGTATGGGTGTACATCAGGGTTCAGCTCTGAGCTCACTGCTGTTCACACTGGTGATGGACTACATTAGCAAATCAGTTGTAGGAGACGGATCAACAAAGCTGCTGTATGCAGACGATGTGGCAGTACAAGCAGACTCTGAGCTAGAACTTCAGCAAAGGATAGGAGAATGGAATGCAAATCTGAAGGCACGTGGGATGAAACTAAGCACAGATAAGAAGGTGGTAATGGCAGCAAATTGGGGAAATCAGAAGAAGCTGAGAATACAGGTAGAAGGGAAGATAGTGGAACAGGTAAACAGCTTCACGTATCTGGGAGTAGTAGTTGAGGAGAAGGGTAGTCTGAATGAAGAGGTCAAAGCTAGAATCAGAGGGGTTGCAGCCAACTGACATAGAGTAACAGGTGTAGTCTATGACAGAAGAATGCCAAACAAGCTGTAAGGTGTACAAGACAGTGGTGCGACCAGTACTACTGTATGGTACAGAAACCTGGGCAGTAAAGGCAGAACAGCTGAAGAAGCTAGAGGTGATGAAAATGAAGTGCCTGAGAAAGGTGACAGGATGCACACTGTGGGACAGACAATGAAATGAGGACATAAGAGCAGAAGCCAAAGTAGCTCCAATTGCAGAAAAGATCAAAGAGAACAGATTAAGTTGGTTTGGGCACGTGTAGAAAAGCAGAAGACAATCTGGTGAAGAAGATTTGGAACAGACAGGAAGAAGGTAAGAGGAAACGAGGACATCCAGCAAAGAGGTGGATGGATTATGTGAAAGATCATCTGCGACTGTGAGGCATGAGTGTTGAAGAAGGCAGGAGTGTGGCACTGACAGTTAAGATGGATACCCTGACCCCATGTAAAAGGGGGCTGATGATGATGATGACCAGAATTAAATTTAACAAGCCCTTACTATTTCTAGGCAATTTAGGTCCTGTATCCCAGCTCAAAAAATAATTTCCTTAGTTACACCCATCTGTTCACCCAATATTTCTTACAGAGTACTCTGTATGGAATTTTTGAAGCCTGTCAACTCCTCACACTCCCAAAACATGTTTCTAGTTCCCTCTTTCTTCCCTATCATATCTCTAACATTTGTCAACTACCTACCTCAGGAAAAATTATTTGGAGTCTGCTTGGGGTATAAAAATACCCACACAAACACTTCCAAGTAAAAATCATAAATCTCAAACTTTGTTGTATATTTGAAAGCCATACATATGTTTTCTGATTTATACAGTTATTGTGCAATATTTGTTTTTTATTTATTTATTTTATATTTGTTAACCAGGAAAGTCCGATGGAACGAGCTAATTTTCAGCGGAGGCCCAGGGAGAAATGGTCCAGACACATGTCTTTATAATGTGGGAGGAAACCGGTGCACACGGAGGAAACCCACATGAACGCAGGGAGGACATGCAGACTCTGCACAGAAGGCACCTCAGCCGAGAATCGAACCGGAGAACCTCTTGCTGTGAGGCAACAATGTTAGCGCTGCACCACTGCGCCGTCCAATATTGTATATGCCCTACTTATTAGCCCCTTTTAACAGCAACTTCTGTTCTATAGCCAAGTAAAAACTCTACCAGAACAAGTTTTTTCACTTAATTCCTACATCCATTTCTCCTTGCCTATACTCTGAAATTAATTCCAGATAGTTAACCCAGTCTCTAGCCTGTAGTCCAAATGTCTTCATGGCCTCTTTCCACTCTATTACCCTTCTCTTTCTAGTTATTTGCTCCCAAATACCTTGGTTCCTTTGCTATTTTTCTCCATTAAATTCCAGTCCCATCTTGCTATTTTCTGTACTCCTAACTGCTGTCATCCTATCGGCAGAACATCCTCCTTCCATTCTCATGTTGGTTTAGTTCTTAGAATACTTTCTGCTACTTTAGGAATATAACATCCTAAATGGCAGTTATCATCCTTAAGGATCTGCATCTAAAATCCCATTATCCGTATTTCTTGAATTTCCCTCCCGCTTCATCATCATCCCTTTCCACTGTGAATTAGAGCTTTCTACTTGTGTTATGCATATGTTGTCCCTTCACATCAGGAAATACTCCTTGTTTTTTTATTGGAAGGATCAACTTATCCCACTTGACCCTTGCCCTCTTTCCCTTCCAGATAATATCCTTCTATTCTACTCTATTAATGACTGACCACAACTTCTATTCTGGTTGATAAATATATGCCTGATCTGTATAAAGGGACTAAAAACATTTTCAGTGCTTGTATTTTGTTATCCATACCCACAAACAATTTCTCCAAGATACTCTCCATTCAAGATTTTTCTCTCTCTGAAGCATTTTACTTTGGAACATTTGAAAAGGTTTCACTGGCAAAGTCTCTCTATGAATAGTTTTATTGTTAGAAGAATGACAAACAGAGTCCCCTTCTGTTTGATGGCTCACTTTTTGTTAGATAAACTTTTGTATTTCCTTCTTAGCCTGTTCTGCATCAAAAAACGTCTTTGATCTTCTGGGAAAAAAAATTTTGAAAACAGCTAAATATAGTAACTTAAATCTCACACCTACCTCTTGACATTCCCTGATTGCTGGGATAAATTTGCTTTGAGCTGCCCTTTCAAATAACAAATCCTGCTGCGGAATACCAGTCCAGTTGCTTATTTGCACTTTCATAAAATTAATAGTCTGTTCCTTCCAGTTTCTTTGGTACAGCAGAAAATCTCAGGTTTTCTCTTTGTGCTCTGTCCTCTTAACTACCATTTTTTGAAACAACTCTTGGTAAGTCTCAAACTCAAGTCAGCTTTTTCTTCATTTACAACTTCTGATTTTTTTTTGCAATTTTTTTTATCAGTTCATCTGAATAACTGCTTAAAGCTTAATTGATTTGGTCCAGCTTTAGTTTAAGTTGATATACGCCTTCAACTTTTCATTTATTTTAATCAGCTCTGTGTACATCTAATTTACTTTTTTTTCTCTAAATTACTGGAAACCAACTCTTGCACCAAAGCTAGAACCTAAACTGCTTTTTGCTGAACAGCTGCAAGATCCTTCCCAGTCCGTGTTTTTTCTTCACTTTTTCTAGCTGAATTTCTTTCGGGAAGTCAAAGTTTCTTCATTGCTGGCATCCAAGCAGTGTACTAGCCAGCAACCGAATTTTACTAAAGCCAGCAGAATTACTAGTCCCTATTTCTCAGTTTCCAGGCTGGGAGAGTTGAAATTAAGCTACTGACCAGTAGAGGTGATGGAAGTCCATAATTTGCTCTCTTTGACCTTTTCTGCAAATTGGAGCTACTTTGGCTTCTGCTCCTTTGTCCTCATTTCTATGCTTGTTGCTTGTCCCGCAGTGTGCATACTACCACCTGCCTCAGGCATTCCTCAACTGTTCTACCTTTGCTGCCCAGGTTTCTGTACCATACAGTAGTACTGGTCACACTACTGTTTTGTACACCTTACTTTTCAGCTTTCTTGGCATTCCACTATTTTCTCTTCTATCTCAGTTCATAACATCTTTTGATTTCCCCAGTTTGCTGCCATTACAACTGTCTTAACTGTCTGTACTCAGTTTTGCACCTTCACATTTTGCATTATATTCCCCTACCCTTTGCTGAAGTTCCTGCTCACAGTCTGCTTGTAATGCCACATCATCTCTATATAGCAACTTTGATCTGTCCCCCTCAGACCTATTTGCTAATGTAGTCTATCACCTGTATGAACAGCAGTGGGCTCAAAGCTGAACTCTGATGCACACCCACTCTCGCTGGGAACACCTCTGTCAGACACACTCTTCATACTTGGGTCATTGGTTCCTTGTACATAGACTGCACTAATTCTACCAATGTTTCTGGGAATTCAAACCATTGCAGGACTGTCCAAATCAGCTTTCTAGGGACCTTGTCACATGCTTTATTCAAGGCTAGGAATGCCCAATTGGACTCTCTCCTCATCTCTAAGTTCTTCTCAATCATCTGTCTCACTGCAAACACTGGGTTAGTTATGCTGCATCTGAATTTGAGCTACTCACCTCACATCTTACTTTCTACTGCTCTGCATTCTTTTAACACCCTCTCCAGAACTTTCATGCAGTGTGACAGGAGTTTGATAACTTGGTATTACAAACAGTTGTGGATATCCCCTTTATTCTTGTACACTGGTACTAGTATGCATATTCCCAGTCATCTGGGATATGCCTTTCTCTCCACATTGCTGTAAGTACCCTCAGGAGTTATTTCTTCCCTACCTCACCCAATATATGCTGTAATCTCATCTGAGTCTGCTGCTTTTCCTACTTCTTCTAGGGTGAGCTCCTTCTCTTCTTTCATAGTAGGCTGTGTCCAGGCCAGTACAATTTATATGGGGTTTTCTTCATTCAGAAGCTGTTGGAAGTAATCCTTCCATCTGCTCCTGATGTCCTGTGGACTGGTGAGCAGGTTGTTGCTGGCATTCCTTATGAAGAGTGTCTAACAATCTTCTTTATCTTTCTGTATTTGCCTTACAACCTGATACAGTTTCTTTGTGTCATTGACTGAGTCATTTTCCAGAATTTGCTAGAGTGCCTCTGATGCCTTTTTCTTTGCTACTGCAACTCCTCTCTTAGCCTCTTTGTTAGCCAGTCAGTATTTCTTTCTAGTTTGGTCCGTCTTTTCTGTCATTCATTTTTTCTTGTACTCCTCCTTTCTTTTGATGACTTTCTGGACTTCTGCATTCCATTACCAGCTTTCCTTATGTATCTTATTTCCATACCTGGCTCGGCCACATATCTGTTCTGAAGTCTTCACATATGCTGTTTTGAGGCACTGCCATTCTTCTTCCAGTCCACCAATTTTCTTTTCTTGAAGTGCTAGAGACCTGAGTAATTCCTTGAACTGTTGTGCTTTCTCTCCAGTCAACTTCCGGGTCATCAGTCTTGTCTCTGTTGACCTCACAGCCTTTTCTGACCACCGCTTGCAGCTTAACAACCAGTGACTTATGCTGTGGGTTGGATGTTTCTCTGGGGAGGACTTTGTAATTACTGATTCCACCTCAGTGCCCTTTCCTTTCTAGGAGGAGGTCTACCTGAGTTTCATGTTGGCCACTCTTGTATGTGTACGTAACTTGTGACTCTCTCACTGAGCCATGTGTTGGTCACCATCAAGCCATCTACCAGAGAGAAGTCTAGAATGGCATCTTCTTCATTATTCCTGTTGCCCCACCCCAGTGGACACTGGCAGTCCTCATAGCCTGTTCTGTCTATCCAGATATGTGCATACAGGTCACCAATTATCAACACCAGGTCATGCAACTGCTGTCTGAAGCCACTATTTTCCTCACTATCCAACCCTGCTGTGGAGTATAGGCTGAGATTATGAATACTGCCCTATCATTAGGCTGGAGGCTGACTGCCATGAGTATATCACTAATTCTGATAAAATCCCTCACTGTCTTCTGAAGCCTCTCTCATCACAATTCCCACATCACTTCTAGTCTCATCACAATTCCCACATCACTTCTAGACTGTCCTCCCCTTGAAGTAGGCTCTGGATCTCAAGCCAACTGGCTCTGCTGCACTGTCCTTCCATCTTGTCTCCTGGATAAACAGGATGTCCAGCCTACTTCTTACCATCAAGTCATCCACTTCCAAGCTTGGTCCTATCAGTGAACCTACAATGAGTCTTGCAATTCTGAGTTCATGCTTGGCATGTTGATTGGTTTTACACACAGCTTTCGCTCACAGCTATCCCAGGTAATCCAAGCTGGGCAACTTATTGACCCAGAGCTGCAGGGCTTTATGGCAGACACACCCTGGCCAATAGGAGCACATACACCTCTCCCACTATAGGTCAGAGTAGACTGATCCTCAACCCACTTATCAAGGGCAAATACCCATGCCCATTTTTGGTGACATCAGTCAACATGACCAAATCACCTACAGTCATATTTTGCACAGTCAAGTGGCTAGCCCTGCCACTGTATGCAGTCTGTGATCCATGCTCTCTAATCTAAAGTGGCGGGTCTATATAACTCTTCCCTCTACAGGGCACCATCTTGGATGAGTATGAGATGAAAACACTTCACATATTTTTGGGAGGTAGGAGGGACCCCACATAGACACAGGGAGAACAAGCAAATTCCATACAGGCATTGGCCGGAGGTCAGGATCAAACCTTGTATCTTGTGCATGGGAGGTGAAGAACTTAACCATTATGACTAGTCTCTTTATAGAGGTGAGTCATACTTTTAATGATACACTAAATCAAGGTCCGAGTTGGTGGTAGCTCGGATGGATGTAAAAGATTGCATGGGCCCTGTCAAAATGATTAGGGGAAACTTTCTGTGGTCTTAGCCAAATTTCCATCAATACACAAAATGCCAACTCAGCTGTCCAGTAAAAGCAGACATAGACCTACTGCTGCTACTAGGACATATCCAATCAACAAAAGTAAATAATGAAAATATTAAGTTTCCAGTTAAATGTTTCCAAGTGAGGTCTTTTGTTAAAAATGGTTTGAAATTTTGGTCACATTTTAAATGTCTGTTATAGCCTTTTGACTCTGAACTCAGTGGGGAACTAAGTGGCTTACTGTAATGCATCGCTGCAGTGTTTAAAGGCTGCAGCAAATAGTGTGAATCTGAATGTTTTGTTTAGAAGCTTTTTTTTTTCCAATCATTTTTTTTATTTTTTGTCTATCACTTGCCATCAGCTGAGTACTGGCACCTTTACTCAATATCCAAAACCATCACTGACAGGAGAGAGCTACACCCTAGTATAATGTCAGTCAGTCGGGCTCTTTATTAGAACATCTTTAACCTTCACTCAGTGCAGTGTGTATTATGACATCAGTGAGTGTCCAATTCCAGGACATCTACACTGTCCCATACAATCATTACACTCGCCAGGTAGAGCTCCCGGCCTCCAACATGGGAAATTAGCCTGGAAGACACAAATCTGTACTCCCCATCCAAAAGAAGAAAAGTTACTAAGCTTGAACCTCTTCACCCCACCCCTGTGCCTCACCACTCATTTTTCTTGAGTATTTGAAAAAATCTCTGTTTTTTTCAGCAGAATAGGGTATTTCACATGGGCCATAGTCAGCTGAGGGCTAAAGCACTCTCTAAGTCACAGCTTTCCTGGCAGTTCTAAAGAAAAAAGATTGTAGTTTTAATGAGTGAAAGCTCTATAAATAAATCTCTTGAATAACACAATTTATCTGTGGTGACCCCTAACCGGGAAAAGCCGAAAGACACAACAACATTATTTTTATTTTTCTATATGAAAGCATTTTGCTATGAAACTGCAGGGAGATTTTCACCTTACTTTGCACCCTGTTATCAATCAACTTCAGAGTACACCTACACTATGACCCTGCCTCCACACGTCTCACTCTTTGGCTCCAAATGCTACCCTTTAGCACTGCAGTGAAACACACTATCATCTTTCCTAAGATGAGAGAAGAGAAGCATTTCTGTAGTCCACTGTGGTGTACAGTGCTTTGATCGGCAAATGCCTTATCAAAGTGGAACTTTACAGCATGATGCTATGAATGTCCTGGCTACTTCTTGAGTTCAAAACTCTTGATGAGGGACAGCTACTCTCTGTTGGAAAAATGGCAGTTTGGGAACAGGAACAACTTCTACCCTGCATTCTGTAATGCAGAAATTGAAATTTTTTTGTCACCTGCCTTCATCAGCTGATTCTAGAGAAAAGCCAACTCCTGGCTACTTCTGTACCCACTTGTACAAAAAAAAAAAAAAAAAAAGGCCTAACAGTTAAACCTCAGTGTGGGGCTGCAAAAGAGGACTGAAACTCCTTAAAGTGCTGAAAGGGTTTTTCTGCTGGATGTCTTATGTGGGAGCACAAGAAACTGACTGCTTAAAACTTATGATAATGCTTAGGCTTGTTTTTAGTAAGTACATTTTTTTCTGGGTATGCAAAGGCTTCTTAAACAGTAGTGTCTGTGTACTGATTGCATTTGTTGGCCATCTTATTTTAAAGCAAGGGTTTAATACTTGAACAGAAATACTGTTCTGCAACTGTTCAATATATGTCACATGGAGTGCCTCAAATAACTCATTAATTCACAATATATGAAGAGACAAGTGACGAGGAGTACACAAATGCCTCAGCCCTAATAAAAATGCTATTGAAAATTATGCAGACTTATCATGTCTTGCAATGCAAACTTTCCTTTTGTAAAAGCAGACACTTTTGTGGTAACTGTTTCTAAAGCGATTGCTTTACATGTATTGTTCAAGACTATTTTCAGCTTGAGAATGTATTGTTACCAGAGTTCTACGCATTAAAATTACATGTATTCTTACATTTTAATTAAAATATACCAGAAGCAAGTGCATTGCGAATAATACATTAATGAGCAATACTGTAAGAGAGCATTTGAAAGCAAATTTCGAAACAGAAAAAGGAAAACACTCAAAAGCAATTGTCTTATGGGCAGTTACTACAGAAAATACTCAAGCAGTTTACATAAAAAAAGCATTTGGATTTTTTCTTTAGCAAGATATATTAGGAAGTAAACAGATTTACCATGAAAATTGCAGTAATTAAGGGAGGCAGATTAATTTGTTTATGCAGGTCTGATATAATGCAGGTTAACTGTAATTTAAACAGGCTGCATTTAATAACAGCTAACAGTCACATTAAATCAGTCTAGCATAAGCAGCGTGGATCTCTCAGCCTTTACTACAGCAGTTTTTTATGGCAAATTTGTGTGAATACCAGCATGCTTGAAAAGTAAAGCAGGTGTTGTGTTTAAAAAAAAAAAAAAAAATTTTTATATATATATATATATATATATATATATATATATATATATATATATATATATAGGTCTACTTCAGAATGTCGACCGTTCAGAATGCTGACTTTCATATGGCCGACACCATATGATCAACATTCCGAAAGACCGACATCCTGAAATAGCACCATTTACCTACCTGTAAAGACAGTAAGATTGTGTTATGCAGGGGGGGGGACAAGCCCCCCTGCACCCCCCCCCACACCCCTTGCTACTTAAATATTCTCATTCCAAGATCGCACTACAGTGCAGGAAAGGGTACTCTCCCAGTCCCGCATTGTAGCGGGATCTCCACTATCATCTGTCGGCCTTTTAAACGTTCGCTCACATGGTGTCGGCCATATGAGTTTTGAACATTTGAAAAATTCAAACAAATGAAGGACTCCCATATATATATATATATATATATATATATATATATATATATATATACAGGAGTACTTCAAATAATCTAAACAGTAGAAGATTATCAACAGCCTAAATACTGACACAAAAATATCTAAACAAACACAGCACCAGCAAATAATATTTAAACACAAATATTTACAATATGCAGGAAGCGGTGAAGACTCAAAGTGAAAATGCATCCCAACAGTTTATTAATCCCAAAGAAATACAGACCATTACACACTTTCAAAGAATATGCAAACAGCTCTGCTCTGGTTCCAGTGACAGGAAAGAAGAAAGAACTGATGAGAATGGCACTTCCTAATGATGCTCTCGTCAATAATGCAGGTCCATAAGAAAGAGCAGAAGCCAACAGAAATGCATAAAAAGCACCACTCCCTACAGGGAAGAGGATCTATAAAATCAAGTGCTTGTTGAATGAGACTGACCAGTGTTCAGACAGCTAGGAAATGACCCGATATTTTTTACAACAGCAGCTTGTAAGTAACATGTAGTATTCCCGTACACCTTTGTTATTAAACTGCAGTGCTCTACACTCTAATGCAGGGGTGTAGGAATCAAATTCCATTTTGTACTCAAAGGCTCTCGGTGATACCCCCCCCCCTTGGACTCCCATCACTTGAAAATGGAAACATCTCTCAAAATGCTGCCCACCCACACTTAATAAAGGTAAATAACATTTTAGCTGTTCCCTCTAAAACTATTAAAGACATTGCTTTTAGGTTAGCAATATTGCACCTGTTGCTGGAGGCATTCATTTAGACATTTGTAGATATAATATGACTGAGAAAAGCAATACATGTACAAAGAGTATGCCTGGCTACACCCTTGCTCTAATGCATCTGTTCAGATACTCAGTAAAACAGATATATCAGTATTTCTTACAGGTGAAAAAGGACACTGGCCACTACTGTGTTCTTTCTGTTTCTACAGCACATGCACAAATGGTATTACAATTACTGACAGGGAGAAGTGTCTGCATGGATTCATTTCACTTAAATTTCACTCAGGGTAATTGCAAATACATATCCATGATACAGAGAATGGTGCAGGTCTGCCATGGAAGACATATGAGACCAGGGACATCAGAATATTTGATGTAGCTATACTGCAAGGGACTCTCTTGAAGCTGTATTAGGTGTCTCTAGAAATACAAATGTTCCAAGCAGTGATGTAAGATGTTTTTTGCTTCACAACTCTAGACTGCTATGTTTCCCATACAAAGATTCCCATCCCACAATAACAAGGTACTTATTTTACAGTCAAAGATTTATAATACAGGTGCAATCTTAAATAAATTGCTTTTGCAGACAGGCTGTGCATCTATGCATCTTTCACGTCTCCCAGTTTCTAAATTCTAAAAATCCAATCTCCAAAGTTACACAAACTCGGGGAATGGGACTGTTCCACGTTTCTCAGAGCTAGTGTGACCTCAAGTTATATATTTATATATTAGGGGAGAGGGGAAAAGCCCCCTTCAAAACTGCTTCAACATACTTTTGTTATCATGTTTCAGTGGTCAGCTGGGATTATAAAGTAGACTCAAGAGAAGCATGAGTTGGTAACTCTTAACGGGCCTCTAGTAAATCCTTTATTAACCATGGCTGAGCATTAATGAAAATTTGACATTCCTATAAAAATAAGCTCTCCATTGCCGGGTAGTCAACCATGTTATATGCTGCTGCTGCTGCTGCTGTCTCTCCAAAAACTGTAAACCTACTAAAGAACATGCCTGATTACATGCTTATACATATGTGTAAGTAACCAATAGGGTAAACATTTGAAATCCTGGGAAATGGAATACAGAGTTCTGGAAGTTGGAGACTACGTCCAAAGCTTCCATTTTTAACAATATTCCCTTTTCTGTGAGGTATGGTGATCGCAGAGTTGGTGTGCACACAAGGTCAGGGGTGAGGGTTTGCCCCCACATCAGGCATCAGGGGGTGTAGGGGGCTCTTCCCTCCTGGAAAAAATTTTAAAGGAGAAAAGTGATGCTAAATGTTCACTCTTTTCCAGTGTTTTCAGTCTGTTTTTTTTCAGAGTTTCAGGACTTGGTATCACTAGTCCTGTCATTTCTATAGGGAGCTAACCAATAGGTTGCAATCTGTACCACTAAATGTGGATTTTCAGGAAATACATAACTCAGAAGTAAAGGATTCCACAAAAACACCAGCATAATGATATATGGTACAGACAGTTGTGATAACTTTTATGTTTATAATTTTGTGGCCTCTGTGAAAACATTTCAGTCACCTTTTTAGTTTTATGTTGCTGTGGATGTATCATGAAGGCAAACAAGGTTAGTATTGAAGGAGCTTGGTGTGATTATGTAACCACAGTGTTTTGTGTTTCAAATGACTGTTTCTCCTGCCGGTATTGCTGAATTACAAAGCAGTAGGTGAATTGGATGCATTAAATTGGCCATAAGTGTGCGAGCATGCATGAGTGCATGTGTGTAGTATGGAAGAATAACAGCGGCAGGGCGAGCCACCTCGTGGTATTAACACTGACTCTAGATGACTGTCATCATTGATGTGACACCATGACCACATGTGCAAATAAATGGGAAACTGGTGTGTAAACAGATGGATGGATTGTTATACATGGTCAGCTGTCAAATCAAAACACAAAATAAGGAACTCTAAATTCTGCCAGTTACATTACTGGTAATGCACTTTACCATCTATAAATGTAAATTCAACAACATAAAGCTTCACCAGCACTACTTCCAAACCAAGTAATACACACATAAGAAATATGAAATGATTACTGGATAGAAGTCTATAAAGTGTTGTTGAAAATTTTCTTACTTACTTGGTTTACTGTCGTTCCTACGGAGCCTTGGAGAACCATCTGAAGCATCTTGGGATCTGCAGGATCCTGATGAGTAGCAAAAGCCAGCTCCTGTGTTTTCTTCTGCATGTCTTCTATGGCCACTTCAATTGGTGTTGAGATAATCTGAAGGGATTACATTAGTTCTCAATGCATTTTCAGAATAGATGAGTATCTGATACTGAGGCATGTCCTTTGAGACAATGTACATCACATTTAAAGCTTCACTTCTGCTGACAGCTGCATGTACACCGACAGATAGCATACAAAAGAATAGTAAATGAGGTATGCAAAGAACTCCACTCACATGGCATCCAGGTTCAGCTTTCTTAAGAAAAAGCAATCTTTGCTTTAAAAAACAAAGAAGTAAATGCACCTGGATAAGTACTCTTTGTGTTGAAACTTTCTACCAAGCTGATTAGCCATTTTTTACTATATGAAAGAAAGTGCATGACCTAATATGGGTAAATGAATGAGCCACCACTGAGCTTTAGGGATACTGCTGCCACATCCTACTAATGTACCGTAGACAAAAAACATACAGATGCTTAGTCATGCTGCTACTGTTCAGCATGCAAGAAGACTAGGCACTACACCTCTTCCACTGCCTCTCAGAACAAGCTACCCTAAATGCACTTTTTGTAGAGTATTCTATGTACCCTGTTCACTGGTCAACCTTCTTGACAGAAAATGGATACTCATTTTCATTCTCAGCTGCTTATTTAGTATAGTATTCTATGTATGCATTTATAGAAAAAAAAAAAAGCCAAAGATTATATCCATTCATTCCTCCCCATACAATTAAACAGATGGGATTTCTGGAACGTAGTGGCCTCTCAAGTCCAGCACTGAGTCACTCAGCTACTAACTTTGAATTTAGCTTCAGGATTCAAGTGTAAAAACACATCAACTTCTTTCAGGTTTCTAAGTTTGCCTTTTTTTTCTGTGGGAACCCACTACCATAATTGAGAGCCAACTGATATTACCAGTTCTTATCTGCTGTGGTTCAAACCAGGTCTCCTTATACTCACCGTTTATATCCAGATCACCCTTTTGCTTCATGTACTCAAGCGAGTATGTCAAGTACCTAGATGGCACCAGTTAAATCTGCTTAATGGCTTATTCTAATTAGCAGTACCATTGCTCTGTCAGAAATCCTGACATGTTGTACATAGATCTTCCTCAAACACACATCTAGTCAAGTAATCACAATGAATTTTTACAATGTCTCATGCTAAAGGGTCCGATGAATGCTGCTGGCGGCAACCACATGTACAGTGAGACAGCAATCCTTCAAGTGCAATGTTCTGTGAATTCAAGGTATAAACATGAATATTCTTATGTTTTCAATCATTGGGTAACTTTCAAAGTCATTGAACAGTTGTTTACTGGGTCCTGGACTTCAGCACAAGTTCCACTAATGCAGCAATGAGCAACCAGGATGAAGGAGAGGATGCATTTCACTGGACCTAAGAGGACACAAATTTAACAGTGAATATTCACCGAGTCATTATATACTGTTCATAAAGAAATAAAGTGAATTGCTTAAAAGAAGAAGAAATGGTCCTTTCTGCTTGTCTGTGTGGAGTCTGCATGTCCTCCCTGTGGTTGTGTGGGCATTCGAAAGACATGCGTAAATGGGCGTGCCTTTGTTGAAGGTTGAACGTCGAACTGGCACCTCGGCGTTCGTCAAAATCAACTGCCAATCATTAGTGGACCGGAGTTCAGCTGTGGCGACCCCTAACCGGGAATAGCCGAAAGACAACAACAGTGTGCGCAGCTGGATCAGTTGGATGAATAATTAAAAATTCCACAGCACTTGTTTTATGAAGAGATGGGAGTGTTTTTGATTTTTACTTAAAACCATAATAAATGTACTGACCCTGAATGGCCTCTGTAGGTCCTGTTTCAGGCCGACTAATAAGCAAACCTGTATGTTATCCAACCCTACAGAAGCAGTGTTCTTGTCCTTAGATACTGCCTTAAGGACTTGTTCAAGGGAGGTACGAGGGCGGGGGATGTAGATGCAGGTATGAGATATGGAAATGTAGGAGGGGAGAGGAGGTTAAGCTAGAGCTGAACTTATCCTTTAGTAAACTAGCTATGTCCTCTGGTTCCAAGTATGTGACATCAGTTACTATTCACTTTGCACAGTGCTGGGCATTGTTTCTAATGTTTCTAACATAGTTAAATAAGTCTTTGTGATTGTCTTTTGCCTGGGTGGCAATTTTTGTCACATATCTGGCTTTGATTGATTTGATCATGGTCTGCAGTCCCTTGTTAAGTTTAGCAAGAATTTTTTTTTTTTAATTTGTATTTATTTATTTATATATATTGTATCTTGACAGCTGCATTTACTGTTGTATGCAATGTGCTTTTTTTTTCTTTTATTATAGAGCCTACTTATATTTGGGTTCCTCCACAGGTGTTTATTTTCAGAGCTGGCACTATTTATTTCAGAGGGGGACAGATGCATCTATGCAGCTATTCATATGTTTACAGTTTGCAGTAAAGGATTCTGCATAAGCAGTGAAGTCATCGAGCCATAAGGGGATGCTGAATTTAGCCAGGTCATCACTCATTTTCAGTAGAGTAGCCTTGGCATAATCTCTGAATACAGAGGTATTTGAGGATACTTCTGGCTACCCTCTTAAGCTTAATATGACTGATTTGTGGTCTGATATGACCATGCTAGTAGTTACAATTGGTAGACAGCAGAGCAGTCTCATATTAGTGAGGATCGAGTCCAGGATTTTATCACTCCTAGATGGTGTGCGGACCAACTGGTCCAGAGAGCTTGTGATGGGGCAAAGTCTAGAAATGTCTGGTCATACATGCTAGAGGATATATATGCCTTCCAGTTAATGGAGAGTTAGTTGAAGTCCCGTAGAAAAAATGGTGTTTGGCTTAATGCATGGGGATTCCATACTAGTTAGGTGGTAGTTATGGGCTGAGAGGGCATAGAGCAGGTACTAGTCAGCCATGATGTGATAAGGGATCATGTGAATGGTAACTTGGACAAGGAGAATGTAGAAGAGAACATGTGTTGTAACTTTAGGAAGCATTTCAAAGTGAGGGCATGTACATACATATAGAGAGCATGTGCAGGCAACAGTGCCATTTTGAGAGAACAGCTAGAGTGTTAACATGCATGAGTGCAGTAGTCAGTTTATAAGTTTATTTAAGTTTAAGTTACTAAGCCTCAATTCTGGTGTGTGTGTGCATACAATAAAGCTGACTGAACCACACCCACAACTGTTTGTCTGTTATATCCTGACCAGACGAGCGACATGGTGCCAGAACTGGGACTGAGAGTGCAACTTCTTCAAGCTATGAGGTGCAGAGTTAATGGTGAAGGTACATTGAGAGCAGGATGGGTGATACAGTGCTCAAACAATTTAAAAAAGGCCAGAAACGAATTACAGGTAACCAAAATTCACATAAATGATTTATTTTGTAAAGAAAATGATACGAAGCATTTGCAGAGCACAAAACACACTATTAATCAAATGAAAGGCACAAAACGTATTATTGATTAAATGAAATATTCAAAACCACAATATATGATAGAATTATCAGAAATACTTATAAATATATGTTCAGAGTTGCTTCCGATTTATGTAACGAGCATGTTAAAACGAGCACAAGAAAAATATAACGAGCATGATAAGAGGTCAAATGAGAAGAACTTACTGTGTGCAAAGTATAGTTATTTTGCAGAGTGCAGTCAAAGTACAGCCATTTCAAAAAGTTTCTTGTGCTGTGTACATTTTATTCGCAGAGTGCAGTCATTTCAGTGTTTCTCACATTGTACATAGCTATTTTGCAAAGTACAGCCATTTCCAGAAGTTTCATGTGCTGTGTACAGTTCATTCACAAAGTGCAGTCATTTTGAAGTATTTCTTACACTGATAAGGAGTGGTTTCACAAAGTACAGTGATTTCAAAGTGTTCTTGTGCTACAGAAACCTATTTTACAAAGTGCAGTCATTTCGAAAAGTCTATTGTGCTACTGGGCATAACAACAAGTCCTGACATAAACTTCTGGTGTATGTTTGTACATAATTCCAAGGGTCTTTATTACTGTGTGTTGATATGGCAGAGGTATTTCGCAGATCCAGTCTACTTGTGTTTGATCATAATATTGCAGAGAATTGTAGAGTGTTTGATTAGGAATATGATATTTGCATACAAGCAGCTTTTTTCTGATAAAGATGCACGTACGAGGGCATTTATTTTGCTTACCTTAGCGGGGTCAGAAGCTATTGAAAGAGAGCGTTCATTTGTGTATGCACCAGCAGTATATGCAGGAAAAGGGGAAAACCATCATATTGTTGTACTAGCTGAATCAATGGAGGACCCTGAGTGCTTGAAACGTAAATTTAGAGAAATGTGTAACCCCCAGACAGATGTTACACTGGAGAGGCACCTATTTTATACAAGAGACCAAAAACCAGGAGAAACTTTTACAACTTATTTTACTGACTTGAGAAACAAGGCTAAAACGTGCAGGTCTGATGATATGAAAGATGAGTTGATAAAAGACAGGCTTGTGTGTGGTGTTAATGCTGCTGTGAGAAAGATTTTGCTTCATGACAGTGATTTAACACTGAGCATAGAGATTTGTCAAATACATGGGTTTACAGAAAGGCACACAAATATGCTTGCAAGTGATAACAGCATGGTTTCACAAGCTTCTTGAGCAAATGTAGATAGCATGCAGCACATGGTTAGCAGAAACAGGCCAAAGCACATGGCAGCTGCAGCCCCTGCGAGATTCCCAGGGAGAATGTGTAACTTTCCAGCAAGTTCAAAAACTAGCTCAGTAAAACGGACATGCTCAGTGCAGCATAAGGGTGAGTCAGCAAAAACAAAGTTAAGTCTTATTGTTAACTGTTGCAATTGTGGTGCCAATCATGAGTCTAAAAGAGAGAAGTGCTTAGCATTTGGTCAGCAATGCCACAAGTGTAAAAAAAATGAAACCACTTTCAAAAGTTTTGTAAATCAAGCAAGCATCATTCATTTATTAGAAAAGGTCACTCAAAAAAGCAAGTTGATCGTGCAGATAGCTGCAACTCTACTTTCCATGCAGATGGTGTATCAGTGGTTGGTGAAAAGGTTAATGCACTAGATTTGTTGGCAAAAAATGAAGTGTTTTGTTCTGTCCTGATCAATGGTAAACCTACGGAGCAAAAAAAGCAGACAGTGGTTCAAAGTGCAGTGGTATGTTAGCAGAAACATTTGCTAGAGTAAGAGCTGGTGAATAACTTAATTTGGCCAACTGTGCAAAGCTTGTTGCTTATGGAGGTGAGGAGATTCCAACAGAAGGCTCAGTAGTGCTTTCATGCTACTCAGATGGGAAAAGTTACAACTTGCAATTTTATGTAGTCAGAAGACCTGTGCAGTCTTTATTAGGTCTCGGAGAGTTTAAGAACGAAACGCTTTATTTTACCAAAGAAGTCCATCATGTAAACACATGTCCTAGTTCCAGTTTCACTGATGCTATTTTTTCAGAGTGTACTGATATTTTCGAGGACAAGCTATGCAAACTTCCAGCTGTGTACTCCATGAAGTTAGACCCAGAGGTCAGACCAGTGAGAATAGTTCTGATAGCTATGCAGGACAAAGTCAAGGCCCAGTTAGATAAAATGGTGCAACAAGGTGTGATTTGTCCAGTCACAGGGCCAACTGAATGTCTTCCATGGTAGTTTCTCATAAGAAAAACTCAGATGAAATTAGAATATGTATTGACCCAAGAGACTTAAACAAAGCATTAGAGAGGCCCCACTATCCTATGCATATAGTCGAGGAGGTTGCTACCCTCATGCCAAATGCCACTGTTTTTTTCTGTTTTAGATGCAGAGAGTTCATTTTGGCAAATAATGCTTGATCGCAAATCTTCACTACTGACTACATTCAGTACCCCATTTGGTAAATACAGATTTCTCAGAATGCTTTTGGAATAAATTCTGCCAGTGAAGTCTTTTAGCGTTCAATGGAGCAATTTTTTTCATGTTATCCATGTGCTATAACAGTGGATGATTTACTACTTGGAGGCAATGGTGAAGCAGAGCATGACAGAAACTTCAGGAAAGTTCTGGACAGAGCATGTGAAGTGAATCTAAAGCTCAATCCTCTGAAATGTAAATTCAAGCTACCAGAAGTTACTTATGTAGGTCATTTATTTACTAGTACAGGTTTATGACCAGACCCTTCCAAACATCCATTCCTGAGATGCCAGCTCTAGACAATGTCCAAGCCTTACAGCATTTCCTTGGTATGGTTAACTACTTGGGCAAGTTTATATCAGACTTCAGTGAATTATCAGTGCCTTTAAGACAGCTGACATGCAAAAATGTTGCCTGCTCATGGTTGGAACAGCACCAGAGGGCATTTAATGACCTGAAACAGAAAACTGCCAGTCTACCTATGTTGAGGTACTATGACGTCCGCAAGCCAGTAACTCTTTCCTGTCATGCTTCAAAGTTCGGTCTTGGTGCAGTTATTCTTCAAGAGAGCAGACCAGTAGCCTATGCTTACTCTTAACCAAACTGAGATGCAGTATGCTCAAATTGAGAAGGAACTTTTGGCAATTGTGTTTGCATGTTCAAAGTTCCATGATTATATTTATGGCCGAGCTATCCAGACTGAGACTGATCATCGATCTCTAGTCAATATTTTAAGAAGCCTATGCATACAGCTCCAGCAAGACTACAAAGAATGGTGCTCAGATTACAAAAATACAACTTCAAAATGGTCTATACAAAAGGCAAACTTCTTTTTATTTGGCTAACACCTTATCCAGATCGCCTAGAAATACAACAGAAAAGCTTGATGCAGAGAATTTTGACTTTGATGTCATGGAGGTGTGTAATGTTTCCACCACAAGACTTGATGAGCTAAGAGATCATACAAAGACTGACCCAGTTTTGCAAATCTCAACCACTTCATCAATGTTTGATGACAATCAAAGCAACCTTGTGTACCAACAGAAGTGTAACTGTATTTTCCTTACAGAAATAAGATGTTGATGGAAGATGGTATCATTTTCAAAGGTTCTAAATTTGTTGTTCCTACTTCCTTACAACATGAGTACATCCAGATTTTGCATTGTGGCCACCCAGGTTCCGAAGCTACCAAAAGAAGGGCGAGAGGACTAGTATTTTTGGCTTCTATGAAAAAAGACATTGATAAAGTACTTTCATCTTGTTCAGTAAAACAATAGTACTAAACCACATTTGCAAACTCAGCTAAGCCAGATTCCTGAACTACCTTGGTCAACAGTACCCACTGACATATTTGAGTGGAACAATCAGAATTACTTAGTGTTGGTAGACTCTTATTCAAACTGGTTTGAGATTGATCTGCTACCTAACCTAATGTCTACTACTGTTATTACTAAGTTGAAATGTCACTTCTCAGTCCATGGTAGTCCACATAAAGTTATTTCTGACAACAGTACCCAGTTTACTAGTCAGTTACTTCAGAAATTTGCAAAAGAGTGGGACTTTATACATATTACTAGCAGTCCGGAATATCCACAGTCAAATGGCTTGGATGTGCATGCAGTACAAACTGCACAGCAATTAATAGACAGGTCAAAGTGTGACAATACCCAAGTTTTCTTGAATTTGCTTAATATCAGAAATATACCCAGTGACAACTTACTTGGCTTACCTGCTCACAGACTTCTGTCTAGGCAAACCAGAACAACCTTGCCTATCAGTTCCAGTTTGTTGGTGCCTAATGCTAAAAACACCAGAGCAATCAAAGCCCAACTATTCAAAAAATGTTCTTTCAGAAGTCCATCTATGATAAAACGATCAGATTTCTTTGTCCACTGAAAGGAGAGATTGTGAGGATGCAAACGGTGAAAGGTTTTGATAGAATTGGTCAAGTGAGAGGTATATGTGCTGAGCCAAGATCCTACTTAGTGGAATCCGAGGGCATAGAATACAGAAGAAATCTCAGGCATCTTCTTCTGGTGTCTGAATCGATATCTCAGCATTGTACCTGTGATACAGACTCTACATCTCAGAGCAACCCAGATAATGTTCCTGTTGAAGAACATGTCTCAGTACCTATTCCCATTTTTAATGATGTCCCTGAAGTTGAACATTCATTAAAGACAGTCCCTGTTGCTAGACCCAGTTCCAATTTTTACATCACACGATCAGGTCGTATTTCTAGACCTAGTGTAAAATACACAGCAATCTGGACATGATTGTTTTATTTGTATTAACTCATTAACCCCGACTACAGTCTCATGGCGCCTCTGTGCTTAACACCGAGCATGCTGTGAGAGGGTAGTAATTATATGCTGTTACATCCGAGTGCCTTCTCCCAGCGTAATGTAAGTTTGCAGGCATATTATGGCTCCACTGTTGAAAATTAAGTTGAAAAAGTAACTGAACTTTGTCAGTTACCTAGTCAACTTAAGTTTCAGCGTGGAGTTTTGTGGTCTTCATATTTGACTTTATTTAGAAAATCGGCTTGCAATGCAGCCGGTATTTGCATCTCAACCGCAAGCCAATTTTCATTAAGCAACTGTGGCAGCCAATGAGAGTCACCTCTTGCTTAACACACCCCACTCTGTTCTGTCCAAATAAATAGAGGGTACTACAGTAGATATTCCCTTTCTTTTTTGGCATTTTGTGGAATTATCTACTGTATTCCTCTATTTATCGTGCCGTTCCCGTACCACTGGAAAGCTGTAACGGAGATTCCACTCAGCATGTGTAGGCATGTATTATGCATTGTACGCTGTTAAAGCTTTCACTGATGCAGTCTTGGTTTTGTTAAAGGTGGTTTGTCGGAAAGGTGTCTTTACCACTAAGCCAAACTGCTCTGATTTAGTCCAGGAAAACGACAACTACAAATGCTTTCATGCAGTATCTGTACTGTGAACACTGGGATTAGAATGGTCTGTATATCGTTACGAAATCTGATGCTCTCTTTCCTTGTTATGGCCCTTGGTAAAGTATGCTTTGTCCGGAAGTCTAGATGGCAGATAATGCATCCATATTTCTTCTCAGTGTTTGCGTTTACTGAATTTCATTGTCCTACAGGATTTGATCAGATACCGTCTTAATTTTGATGCCAGATGACAAAGCTTTAGCCCAGTCTTAAAAAATTCTTAGTCATGATTTTGTTGAAGTTCAGACTGCATCAGCAAATGAGGAGCAACTTCTTTGTTGTTAAATATGTAATGTCACTACTAATGTTTGTGTGAAGTGCACTTCCTAGAGTTATGTAGCAGCCTGCTTTGTCAGGATGTCAGCTCTATACTTTTTTTAATTGCCTATCAGAAAACTTGAACGAGAGCTAAACAAAAGCCTTATGAACTTTAATTTTCCTGTTTGGTCTTAAATTAAAACGCCCGCGTAGTGCACCTTGAGTACTGCAGTCTTGTGAATATAAATTTTCTCTCTCATTTTTTCATAACATTTGGTTTGTCATGATTACCACAGTTCAGTAAGAGGAGTTTATTAATTCTAGTGTGCCAGTATGGATGGGAAAGTCAGACAGTAGAATTTCTGACTTCTTGTTCTTTGAGAAGGTGTATGTTAATTCAAAACCGGTTTAAGTGAGCACTGGCAACATTTAAAACATATCCCCGATTTTGAACTTTTTTGTTCCTTGTTACTTTTTTTAGCTTTACAAATAAACCCCGAGTTAAAAAGCTGAAAGTTATGCCCTTTACCATCACAACCTTAAACCTCACATGAAAACAGCCGACACCTACTGGAACTAAGTCATTAAAAGTGTGGCAGTATTAATGTTGTGACTGGACGGTTTGCACTAGATGCTCCTTTTAAATTGCAATGGGTGAAGAAGCGCTAGAGAGGTGTATTTTGATGTTTTTGTTTTATGATACTGAAATCTTTCTGATTTTTGCAGTTGTTTGTAAGTAAATCAATTTTAGTGAATACTGGAAACAAGCCTGAGTGTTTCTTATGGCTGTCTGCTTGTGACTTTAGTTATAATGTTTTCCTTTATATTTGTTGAGCTGATTGCAAAGCTTTGTACAGATCAAGTTTCTTCAGATGTACGTTGTTCATACTTGGGATCTTAATTTTAAAAGTGCTGACGTATAATGGTTGGTAAATGGGTTTCGATGGCTGGAAATCCACAAATTGTTAACTATTTTGTTTGTTAGTAACTGGAATACTTTCTAAAGCAAGCTGATCCGCTCTTCGTTTTAAATGACGGTTCGTTTGAATTTGATTATTGGTGAATCTGATTTAAGGCAGATCGGTAGCAAGGCTGCTATAAACTCGTAAGTTGAAAGTGAGCCATCAGAATAATTTCATTAATAAGGATTGTTTACTGATTTGTGTTCTTGCAGGCGTTATTTGGTTATGGATGCATAAAGCCATATACTTAGCATAGCTTCATGTCAGCTAGTTTCAGGAAGCAGTTCATTTGATGGTGCAATTTCTGGGTTGGGTGATGTTATCTACTCAGTCTGTTAATTATCATGTTACATGCTGGACTGTTTTGTGTGTGTGTTTATAAGTTGTTACTAGGCTTCCAATCTAAGAGACCGCTGAGGAGCCTAGGCCAAATTCCCAGTTGCCCATAAGCAATCAAAGTGAGGGGTGAGGAAATCAAACTGCACCACAGGAGCAGCAGCTGTGTATACTGTGGGCTGCTGATAGCTGTATAGTATTTGATAGCGGCTTGGGGGGGGGGTGCCTGCCCTTCATGCACACAGCGAGGAGTACTAATGTGAATGTTGTCTGACAAGCATTGACTGTCTATAGTGCTGCATGTTGGTAGCAGTTCTTGCTATCACTATGATTTTGACTGTACAGTATTTATACAATACTTCTGTGCTCAAGAACAATACAACTATAAAGTATTTAAACTCTAAAAGTGGGGTTTGTGCTCTGTAAGTAATGAGCAAAACCTATTGCCATAGTCCATGACAACAGTATTCTTTCTCTAGAATGATCAAATAGTTGTTTTAAAGAGGTAGAGGTGCAAGCGGTGATAAGAGACCTTGGGACACAGGTGGACAGTAGTCTCTCCTTTGATAATCACATTGCGACTGTAGTCAGGAAATCCTTCTATGTGGCACACCTCATCACAAAAGATTTCTTATCCAGGAAAAAAGAGGTTATTGTTCTCCTCTACTCATCACTCATTCTACCCATTATAGAGTACAATCCCCCTTTAGGTATGTACCTCACAAGACATCTACAACTGGAAAGGCTGCAGAAATACCTCACAAAGAGGATAACAGGCCTCAAAGAGATGCCCTACGCAGACAGTCTCAAAAAACTCCAGCTTTACTCTGTCGCATATCGCCTACTCAGAGGCGATCTCTGCCTAACATACACAGCTATGCCAAACCCAAACCTGTTGGACATGCTCCACTTGAAGAAATTCCAATCCCTCCGAGCTACATGCTCTAAGGACCTAAACCTTGTCATCACAATAAACAGAATATTTAAACTCGAGCAATTCAGCCCACAAAAGTCTGAAAAAAATACCAGGAATGAAGGATAAACCACAGTTCTGTTCTTTTATTGCTGACAAATACAACGAAGATGATACTGGGTTGAGCGCTTTCATCTAGATAACCAGATTTCCTCAGACTGGTATTTTTTTCAGCCTTTTGTGGGCTGAATTGCTCGAGTTTAATTGTTGTGTACAGGAATTCTTTTTGGGTATTAGTCAATAAACAGAATATGCTGGCGTGATAGATTCCTGTCCCAGAGACTTCCCATACTCTGAAACAAACTACCTATCTATATCAAATAAAGCTCCTCATTAGCACTCTTCAAGAAAAATCTTGATGATTGAATGGGAAATAGTAAATTCACCCTGGGGATCACAGGAAAATAATTTTCTTGGGTGGCGAAAGCCAGGGTACCTTTTTGGCTAGGCTTATATAGGCCCTAGGGCAAATAGCCTAGTACCTACCTATGAACCTATAAAGTAAATAAATTACAAATAATATACTTATTGTGCCAACAGCCATATGATCTGCTTTCTGCATTTGCAGCTCACGTAGAACAGTAAAACATGATTAGAGAAAGTTGTAGAATGAAAAGAAATGCATGAAAGAAATACGATAGGAAAACATGCACATTTCCCAAAGACTGACCAGAAATTGGAACTCAATCTGAGATGAGATAGACTAACCACTGAGCCATCACACTTTCTTTGTACACAATCACAGCAAATACCACTGCCTACATGATGATTGTATTTGGATAGCCACTTGGTATGATTTTATTATATTGATTAATGCTGGATGACAGATTATATGTTAATTGTGCGGGTTATTTTCTCAGAAAAATTTAAGGAATATGGCATTTTAGCAATGAATGTTCAAGAAACCCCCACATGAGGTGAAATTGATATAAAATGCATTAATCTGGAAAAATTCATTTTTTAACATTTTACTAGTGTACTACAGTGTCTTTATTTTCCACATTTTGTAAAGGTTAAGATGTAATACCATTTAACATAAGTAAGCTGGAAGAAATCAGTAAAATATTACACTTTTTAGTGTTAAAGATTGCTTACAAATGGAGTGGCATGCCTCAATGGAGCTCTACACTCTCATTTCAAGAATTTGGTAACTAAATAGAAAAATGAGTCTAAACATTAGAAGAGAACAGGGGTCTTGGACAATGACGTCAGTTAGCTGGTTAGAAGGTAAGGTAGTGAAAGAAGAAATGGGTTGTTAAAGTAAATTAAAAATATAGTACTAATAATAACAGGTAAAAGGAAGTGGAGCTGGGATGTTTGAAATCTAAACATGTGGCTCGCTGAAATATAGATATTATGGTGTTTATAATTTAAATATTGAAGAATGTCTGATGGATAAGGTGAAATGGGGTGGAAACTGGATATAAACAGTTTCAAAGCTATAACTAACTCGGAACAAAGGGGGTGACATCCCTGGGTTATAACTGTTAAGCGTGCATGCCCAACAGGTATTGATGGTGCATGAGTTCAATACCAGAACTGGTTTATGAATAAAAACTAATACTGCGTTTGCAGTTTCCTGCAAAGCTCATTATGTTATACTAACTGTTGCAAGGTTGCTACAGACACAGAAGTGCAAGTGCAAATGGCTGGGATTGTTTTTTAGCTGAACTTTGAGTTGAGGCAGTGCCAGTTTGAGGAGCTGTTCTGGCCACCAGATAACCTAACTGCAGTCCTGTCGAGTCTGAATGGGTCTGTGGTGATGCAGCTTGTAATGGTCAGCTTGCTAGTGCAGTCAAAATGGTGAGTTTTTGTGAATGGTATCCATCTGAAAAAAAATAGCCCTGCTCAGGATGTTTGACAGTTGTAGCTATTAAAATACATGTATGTGGCTATAATTTCTCCCTCTTTCTATTTCCATCACTAACAAACATCAGTTTTGCAAGTAAGAGGTGACCATGTTTGGTAATATGGCTAAGATGTTTATTGGTCACTGGCATAGTGGTGTGTGATGTGGCCCTGCCACATTATAGCACTTTTTCCGTTTGTTTGTTGGCTGTAGTTTCTTTTGTATATTGTCTGCATGTCCTTCATGTATCACTGTAGATTTTATGTGTGCACTCTTTTTTCCTTCAACATCCAATGAAATGATGAAGGTGAATAAGAAGTTATGTACCTACCATAACGTTCCATGTTAGTTGTCTTCTCTCGCCTTCTTTCTTGCTTGATGGGTTTGGAGCCGATCCTCGGCTCCGACTCGGCACTTGCTTTAGCTCGAGAACTCCTTTTACCAGCTCGAGGCAGCCCCATATCCCATGATGCAAGGCGGTAAGTACCCAGATCTCGTTTGTTGACAAAGGGCAATAACACCAAGCATAAAATACTTCCCAAAGGAAGAAGAAACTTACAGATGGAAAAAGGACCAGATCTGAATGGTCTTTAGCATAATAGTTTCTTATACAAGGTCTGTCCAGGCCAGGGGGAAGGAGGGAGGGTCGCAAGAAAGAAGGCGAGAAGACAACTAACATGGAGCGTTATGGTAGGTACATAACTTCTTAATGTTAAGTTGTCAATCTCGCCTTCATTCTTGCTTGATGGGACCGTGTCCCTAGCACCTCTATCCTGGGTGGCTCAATGGAACAAACTCTTGAGGACTGTAGAGCCAAAACTGGCTCTGTCCCTGGAGGCCAAGTCCAATTTGTAATGGGAAACAAAAGTGTGAGGAGTGGCCCAAGTGGCCGCTGCACAAATAGTGTCCAAAGGAAGTCTAGCTTGAAAAGCTGTAGAAGTAGCTAAACTCCTAGTTGAATGTGCTTTAGGTTTTGAGCACAGCTGTTTTCCCCTGAGCATATAAATTTCAGTGATGACCGAAGAAAGCCATCTGGACAAAGTCACTTTAGAAACAGGAAGGCCTTTTTTATTATCCGCATAGGAAACAAAAAGTTGATCAGATTTTCTAAATTTTTTTGTTCTGTCCAAATAATATCTAAGTTGACGATGGACATCAAGATAATGTAGCTTTTGTTCAGCTCTGTCTGAATAGTTAGGGAAAAATACCGGGAGATCAATGGATTGATTCAAATTGTTCTTTGAAGCAACCTTAGGTAAAAAGGTTGGGTTAGTTCTCAAAGATACTCTGTCTTTGTGAAAAACCAAATAGGGGGGTCGAACCGAAAGAGCATGAAGTTCAGACACCCTCCTGGCAGATGTAATGGCCACTAGAAATAACGTTTTCCAAGAAAGATATTTCAGGGAACAAGAAACAGCTGGCTCGAAGGGGGGAAGAATCAAGGATGTCAGCACTAAATTTAGATCCCACTGAGGAGGAGGATTCCTGATTGGAGGTTTTAGTAGGAAAATTCCCTTCAAGAAGGCCCTGCAGAGCCTATGGGACATAATATTATGATCTGCTATCCCGACATGAAAATTGTTAATAGCAGCCAATTGAACTCTGACTGTGGAAGAAGAGGAGCCTGCATGAAAAATCTCTGCTAAGAAGTCCAGAACTGCCTGAACAGGGGCAGTAAAAGGATCAATATTTTGGGCCTTAGCCCAATAAGAGAAACGTTTCCATTTGCTTGTGTAAATCCTCCTGGTAGAGGATTTTAGTGAAGCTACTATGATGTCTCTAACTGGGTTAGAGATCAAAGGAAGCCTGGCTAAGGAAGGAAGTGGAGCAACCATGCTGTGAGGTTGAGAGAAGGGATTGACCGGTGCAGCTGACCGGATTGGTGAATCAGTAGATCTGGCACTGGGTCCAGATGCCACGGCTGCACCAAAAGGTGATGATGGAGGAACGGGAACCAAACTTGTCGAGGCCAGTAAGGGGCAATGAGAATCAATTTGGCTCTCAAAGCGGTAGCTTTCTGGATCACCTGAGGGATCAGAGGAAATGGAGGGAAGGCATAAAGAAGTCCCTGGGGCCAATCCTGGGTCAGAGCGTCTCTGGGGGGATGGCCTGATAGAGGGAAGAGGCTGAAGAAGTCTGGACATTTGCTGTTTTGGGGAGTAGCAAAAAGATCGCAACATGGGCGACCCCATTCCAGAAAAATCTCTTCCGCTATAGATTGCTTGAGAGACCACTCGTGAGGCATGAGGATAGCTCTGCTCAATCTGTCCGCTATAATGTTGGTTTTCCCAGGGATATGCGTTGCTACCAGAAACCGATGAGAGGAGATCACCCATTGCCAAAGTCTGAGCGCTTCTCGACACAAGGGGTAGGACTTGGTTCCGCCCTGTTTGTTGATATACCAAACTACAGACATGTTGTCTGTGTGGACTGCAATTGTCCCTACAGGAAGAAAGTCGTTGAGGGCTTGCAACATTAAAAGCACTGCTCTCATCTCCAGGACATTTATGTGCAGATGGTACTCGAACGGTTGCCACGTCCCATGAACCATCCTGCCCTGATAATGACCCCCACCCGAGGAGGGAGGCACCCGTGGTGACAGTGGCTATCGGGGACGGAGGTACAAAGCACCTGCCTTGGTGAACCTGAGGCGATGTGATCCACCAAGCAAGATGCTCTTTGCATGTCTGTGTCACCAGAATCTGGTGACGCATTGGAAGTTGCTGGTATGACCACTGTGTGAACAGCATCCACTAAAGAAGGCGCATGTAGAATCGAGCCAGGGGAAGTGTAATGGCCGCAGCCATGAGACCTAATACCTTTAGAACCATTCTGGCCTGTATTTTCTTGCTGGCCAGAATGATCCTGACATGAGTCTGAATGTCTGAAACTCTTTGTTCTGTAAGGGTAGCTGACATCCGAACAGTGTTTAAGTTTGCCTATGAAGGTAATAGACTGGCAGGGCGATAAGGATGACTTTTCGAAGTTGATTGAGATGCCCAAATGAGAACAAAGGTCTATTGTGTAATCCCTGGCTTGTATAAGCTGATGCCTGGTGGTGGCTGACAGGAGCCAGTCGTCGAGATACGGAAACACCTGGAATCCTTGGCGTCTCAGGTGAGCCGTGACCACTGCCATGCATTTGGTGAACACTCTGGGGGCTGTAGTGAGACCAAAGGGCAGGGCTCTGAACTGGAAATGACTGGACCCCAGCCAGCGGAGAAATCTCCTGGGCGTCTGTGAATTTTGATGTGATAGTACGCATCCTGAAGATCTATTGAGCACATCCAGTTGTCCTTCTGTAAGAAGGGCAGAATTGACTGAAGAGTGACCATTCGAATCTTGTCTTCCTGACAGACTTGTTGAGTCTGCTGAGATCCAATATTGGTCTCCAGTCTCCCGTCTTTTGGGGACCAAAAGAACCTTGAGTAGATTCCGGGCTCTGAATGGTCTATTGTAACTGGCTGAATGGCTCTTTTGCAGTAGTTTTGCGATTTCTAACTCTGCAATGTCCCTTAGACCGGGTGGTACATCTGGAAGGGAATTTGAGGGAAATGACTTTCCTCGAAAGGAATTATGTAACCCTTGGATATGATCGACTGTACCCATCTGTCTTGAGTGAGGGAATGCCAGGCTTCTGGGTACAGTGATAATCTTCCCCCGACTGCCTCCAAGGAGGGACAGCCGGGCAACACCTCAGGGATGCTGAAAGGGCTTGTCAGAGAGAGGCTCCCTGTTTCCCTGGTTCTTGGACCCCTCTGCCTCTAGAGCGGCGTCTGTTATTGTTACCCCTCTGCCTCTAGGGGTAAACTGACCACGTGAATCCGGCGTGACTCCTTGGGATTTACGGAACCACATCTTCCCACCCTTCTGTCCTTTGGGATAAGGTCTAGAAGGGGTGGAAAAACGGACTCCAACAGCAGAAAGAGTCTTGCCGTCCTGCTCGCACCTGGTCAAGGTTTCCTTCACCTGAGGGCCAAACAAAGCTGACCCATCAAAGGGAGAATTTGTGAAGGACGCCTTAAAGGGATCCGCAAAATCATATAGCCGCATCCAGGCTTGGCGTCTAAGAGCCACACCTGTGCCTGCGGCTCTACTCGCTCCATCCGCAGCATAAGATATTAGTCGCATGGAGGAGTTTGCAATGGAATTGAGGGTTCCTAGCTGAGAAGCAATTTTTTCTTGAGCCCCTGCAGCTGTAGGATCCTGAACTACTTCTCCCAGCTCCTTCAGGATATCCCTTTGGAGTCTGGTGAAGTGACATAGGTAATTCAGCGAACGCATAGCAAAGGTCGCTGAGGAAAACATCCGCTTACCGTACCTATCCATGGTCCTAGAGTCCTTATTAGGAGGATGGACGGGCACAGAAGGATCTGCAAGTTCCTTTTTGGTGGCCGCAGCCACCACCATGGCATCAGCGGGGACACCCTTTGTAAGGAATTGTTTGTCGCTCGGGGCAGTGATAAATTTAGAAGGCCTCCTAGGGACTGGCTCTACAGAGTCAGGAGCTGCCCACGCCTTTCGTGCAATCACCTGCATAAGGGGGTCGAAAGGCGGAGATACCCAGGAGGTGGAGGGCCGAGATCCAAACGCCTCTAGGTATACTGACTCATCCTCAGAGGGATTGTTGGTGGGCCAGTTTCCCCTCTGTTTCAGAAGTTCTAGGATGTCTGAGAAGGAGACATCCTCAGAGGGGATCTAGGGATCCCTCTGACTCATCAAAGTCAGTATCCAGTGACAGACTCGGGAGTCTACATGCTTCCTCTTACAAGTCCTCTTCCTAGGAGGATCTCCCGAAACATTAGGTGAATCCTCGGAAGAGAAGGAAATTCCCAATGGGGAAACCTGAGGCGGAGGATCTCTGGGTCCTGTAGCAAGAGAAGTGGCAGAGATGTCAACAGGTACTATAGAGGGAGGAGCTACGGGAACAGACTGCTGACTGATACCAGTGGCCAGTACACTCTTCATCACCTCGAATGCTCCCCTCCCAGGCAGGTCCGAGAGAACCCGCTCCGAAGAGCTAGGAACTCCAGGGACCACCGAAAGGGAAGTCTCCGAGGCAGATGTTGGAGCCGAGCTCACCAAGGCCGAGGCTCCAAGGGGAAGAGCGGGTTCGGACAAGGGTCCGATGCCACTCACCCCTCGGAGGAGACCATGGAAGCCCGACCACCGAATCCCTCTAAGGAAGGTCTCGAAGAGGAGATAAGAGTAGAGGCTGAAGGAACAGAAGGGGGTATCCGTCCTCCAGCAGTAGCAGTAACCATTCCCGAAGACTCCAACTCCAAGCTCTGGGGTAGAGTTGAAGGAGGAACTGTAACGGGGTGTGGACCAACAGTCGTCTGTTGAGACGGACTGTGTAACATTTGGGCCAGTACCTGTGACTTGAGTAATCTACTGACCACTCTCTCTAGGTCATGATCTGACAACCTGGATGACCTTGAAGATCGGCTCCGATGGCTCCGTTCCGATAGAAGAGGTGAAGCGGAGCCGAAAGTATCGGCTCCAAGGAAGGAGACCTCGACCTCTTCCTGGAATGAGCCATCAGAGCCGATACAATAGATCCTGTCGGAGCCAACCTCTCGGAGCCGACAGGAAGCCTCGATGTATCGGCACCAGCCGGAGCCGATACAGCCACCAAAGTAACGGTGTCGGAGCCGACCGGAGCCGACACCGATGCCTGTGCCACATGGGTGTCGGAGCCGATCGGAGCCGACATCGAAGTGGTCAATACAGATTCGGCACCGATAGCCATCGGTGCGAAGGCTGTCAAGCTAGAATCGGCTCCAGCCGGGCGATCTCGACTCAATGCAGTCGGAGCCGAGGCCGCAGGCTTAGGTACAGAAGCCTGGGCCTTGGAAGGTTTTACTGATTTTGGTGGAGCCGACTTAGGCGGAGAGCCCTCCGGCTTAAGAAGGCCCCTAAGAATCAGTTTATTCCGTCTCTCCTGCAGGACTCTCTGGCTGAAGGAGTGACAAATAGCACAGGAGTCCTGCAGGTGAAGAGGGCCCAGACAATACAGGCAAGAAGTGTGACCGTCTGTCAGAGACATCTTCTGACAGCACGAGTCACACTTCTTAAAACCTGAGACCCTCTCCTTTGACATGGTGCTGAAAAACACACACACACACACCAGTCAAAATTAAGTTAAATAAAATACCAAAAGGTATTCTATAAACCAACACACACACACCTAACAGGGGGATGGGATAGTGAAAAGATTGACTAACAAAAAATTAAAGGAGACAGGGAATTTCTGTCAGAAAAGGTACAAATTAAACTTAAAAACTATCAATAAAAGGTTTTTGACTAAAAAGGGGCTTAAATATCACAAAGTGAACAACTTACCAGGAGCTGGTAAAGAAGACCTCCCAAGCGGCAAACGAGATCTGGGTACTTACCGCCTTGCATCATGGGATATGGGGCTGCCTCGAGCTGGTAAAAGGAGTTCTCGAGCTAAAGCAAGTGCCGAGTCGGAGCCGAGGATCGACTCCGAACCCATCAAGCAAGAATGAAGGCGAGATTGACAACTTAACATCTGATATTTCTGATATTTCTCCCATTTTAGCATCAAAATACAGCTCAAGAAGTTAAATCCATGATTAAAAAAGCAAAAGTAATAAATATATATATATATATATATATATATATAGATATATCTATATAGATATATATATATATATATAATTTGAAAACTAGGCTAGACTCTCCTGGAAAGCATGCCTAATAATTACTAGGAATATTGGTTATACTGAAATTCTACAAAAGCAAGGTATTTCAAGTCCATATATGAATCTACATCTGTGTTCCATGATTCAGAAAATTATTTGGGCCAGGATAGCTGTGTTTTCTGAAAGAACTCATTTTGAGACAATGGCACAATGGGCCTTACTTTGTTTTTCCTTGGTTATCAAACTCACCTATTTGTTTCCTGCCAGTACTAAGCACCAAGCTGGATACACACGTGTATACATGCACACATACACACTGGATTTAGGTCTAGGATGTTTTTCTGTGTAAGAAAAGTCTTCTGTCTTGCAACCCATAGTCCAGACATATGGAGACTATGGCAGATTGGTGTCACATGTAGTACACAACCAGTACTTCCCAAAAATTCCAGCAGCTCTTTCAATGTTGTTATGGGTCTCTTGGCAGCCTCCATGACCAGTGTTCTTGTCTTATCAATTTTGGAGGGACGTCTAGTTCATTGCAACATCACTGTTGTCCCATAGCTTCTCCACTGTTTGACTGTCTTCACTGTGTCCGATGGTATATCCAATGCTCAGTAAGATATAACTGATGTACTACTTTGGTCTTTGTTTTAAAAGATGGTAATGACTCTGTCTTATATTACATCTGTACCAGGAATATAATGCATGTCTACGCAACAGATAATGTAATGCAATTTCCCACCTGCACAGTGGTGTTAGTTTCTGAATTTTTCATTTTGGCGCTTGTACATACCAGGAAATGTTACTGAATGGTTGTTTCAGGGAAATCTTTCATTCTGGTGCCTATGCATACATTATATTAAAGGGCTCGCGTGGGTGAATGCTTAATTTTGGTGGTTTAATACTAGCAAATCTTACAGACGTTTCGTTTGGGGAAGTGTTTAATTTTGGTGCTTGTGCATACCTCAACATTCTACTGAAGGGGTTGCTTGGGTGAAGTGTTCATGCTGGTGGTTGCACATACTAGGAAATGTTACTGAGGGG